>NC_068373.1:29094231-29104231 GCF_023724105.1 Carassius gibelio
CTTTGTAGAAGGGGGCGGAGCTTGGCCTCCATAATCTGTCATCTGGAGTCAAGGAATTTTTGAATAATACCCAGAATGCAAAGCAGAGGGTTGGTGTCTCGGTGAAACACCTCAACGCCCACCACGATGGGCAATTACTCTGTCGATGTGGGCACGACTCAAAACTCCTGAACCCTTTCGTTCTCCAATCACGGCTGATGGATTGAGCCGCCAGCCGCCGCCATCTGGCTGTTAGCACACGCTCAAGCGCTGCGCCACTGATTAATGGCTGCTGCTCGCATTCAACAGCGGAGGAAATTAAGCGTTTGAGTTTAAGCGTTACATTTGTCTGAAGAACGTGAGGGCTTGAGAGGCATTTGTCAAAATCCACCGAGGTTAAAGTCGAAAGTCCTTCACCTGTAAACACCCAGTAAACATCCGTGTTTGAGCTTCACTCAGAGTGATGAAGAATCACACATGAAATGTCTTTCATTTATCCTTTTCTAGTTTCTTCTTTACGACAATGATGAGAGCGAATTGAGTGCTTTGCTGTATAAAAAGTATGAATCTAGCACATTAGCGACTGAAATTGACTTATATACACACACACACACACAGATTTTTGTGTTTCTAAAGGTGTGCATATGTGATTACTTCATATTATGCAATTTGGCTTGTATGCAAGTCTACAAACCATATTGGAATGTTATGTACGAATACTAATGAGTTTAGAATCGGTTAATAGCTCATACTCTGAACTACTCACATTTATTTTACAGTGTGACACCTACTGACTCTCTATTTTTGTCTCTAGAAGCAGCATCTGAGATAAATTGATACTTAAATGAGTCCTGGATTGAGTCTCGTGAGGGCTGAAAGATCGAGGAAATCCTCCTCTGGGGATACTTTACTGGATTAGCTCTGGCGCTCTGAATGTGAAACGTGAGTTTCTGGGATCGGCTTTTCCTAGGGACACACAGGGGAAACAGATACCCTGATATCACCACGCAGTCAATCCTCAGGAGCGGCTCAGGTATTCGGTCTGGGATTGAACACTCAGCCCGTCTGACCTTGAGCAGCTCGCATCAGATCTCTGAGCCGGTGTGTTTCTTGGGTATCGGGGTTTCCGTTTGCAGTGGTAAGGGCTGCGGTGGATCCATGCCCGGGCCTTTGAACAGACTAATGGTTACGAGCGCTGGCGCAGCTCCACTCACCG
The DNA here is from genome assembly GCF_023724105.1 of Carassius gibelio. NCBI lineage: Eukaryota > Metazoa > Chordata > Actinopteri > Cypriniformes > Cyprinidae > Carassius > Carassius gibelio. Next base: position 29,095,427 of record NC_068373.1, read on the forward strand.
CCCCGCAGGCCCTGCCTGGATCAGTCGATAACACACAATTTAGAAAATCAGCTAAGTTTGCAGAAGGAAAGAACTAATATCGGAAATAAAGACGGATACATAATCCGAGGCTGGGGGAGTTTTTCATGCGCTTGAGTTATTTGTTATCCGGAAGGAGCGAGTGCTGGACGAAACGCTCACACGTCTGAAGTGACGACAGTGCCGCTGACCCAAGCTCTCTTTCACTCTGGTGTCGATGGAAATCTAATTGCCTGAAAAAAGCGATCAATGGAAAGAAAATTGGTTTCTGTGTGAAACTGTACATGTAATAAGCTCTGAGCTGCTTTAATATGTGCTGCTTTTGCATCTTGAATCACGCTTGTTTCTTTGTAATGGATTCCTGTTTGTGATTGTTCCTCCGTCACTCTCTGATTCTTCCTCAAGCTCCATTACTCCCTCAAACAGGGACAAACAAGGTGTTTCTGCCATCATGATCAGTGTTTTAAGCTTTTAAGGTAGGAGAGGTTGTGTCAGTGGTCACACATAATTAGATACTTTATATTAAATTGTAAAGATTATATGCAGCACATCTGAAAAAAACATTTAATGCAAAGCCTTGAATAAGTAAAATGTTCATTAAAAATTAATAAAAATAAGACATTTAAATGAGAAAAATAGCTAAAATACAACAAATTATACAACAAACAATCAACTTAAAACAAAAAATTTTGGCTCTTTAGACCATTTTATATAAACTGAGCACTTACCACATAAATATCTCCTATATACTGTAGGTTAATAATGACAAATAACCCCAGCATGAATAATAAAAAAAATGAATAATGAAAGAGAGAGAGAGAGAGAGAGAGAGAGAGAGAGAGAGAGAGAGAGAGGTATACAGATTAAACGTTTTAGCAGAAGAGAAAAAAGGTACATTATTTCTTCATATTACAGACAAACTTGTTCATTTTTCAAATGTTTTTATATAGAGACATACACATTTATTTCACTTGTTCAGTTTGTTTTGAAATTTTTTTTATTTTGAACTTCAAATGAATAAATGGTGTATTCCACATAAAATTTAAGTATGAACTGACAACAAATTGTTGTGTTTGTAGTATCCATTAACATTTTTATTAAAAAATATATATTTCTCATTATGCATATCTTATGCACATACAAATCTGGTGCCCATCTTTTTGTGTCGTCAGCATGAGATCGGTTTATGAGATTGAACAGATTAATTATCGGCTGATAATGATCGGTAACCAATCATGTGTCATTTTTAACTATTGAAAAGCAAAGGGAAAATTACAGTATTGACTGTACAAAGCCTTGTTTGAAAGTTTTGAGAAATCCTTGGTTTGGTTTATGGTAGAGATTGACCGATAATCGGTTTTACTATTTTTCACTATTTAAGCATTTTTTCATAATCGGATATCAGTTTTGTAATTTAAGATGCACACAAACTTGTGGGCATTTTTAGAATTGTGTGCAAGACTGCCATAACTTTATTTAACATAACTGCATTTAATGCACACATTAGGTGTTACATAAATGCTTTATATGCAGTTTAAGCTTGGTTCTATGTAATAGAAACAAACTTACAGGGTCACATAGCCTGTCATGTCCCAAAGACGTCACTTTACGGAAGTTAAAATGCAGCCTTGAATGAGTGCATGTTAGAAACTAAACCAATTATTATATATAAAAAGATGCAGTGTTTTCTTTGTTGGAATATGAAGATAAACATAAAACAGTAGGTGTGTTTTCCTCTGTGCATGCTCGTAACATCAGTGTTTGGCATCTGTCTGTCTGCGTCAGCATCATTGTTGTAGAGTAACGCTTGGCTTGCACAATCTGTGATACCATTAAACACAACATGGCAGCTGGAGCGTCGACAGATTGTTCCCATCTCATTACAGAAAGTTTCCTCCTGCAGGATGGAAAATATCTTGGAGATCTGACGGGTCATTTTAAGGTGGCTGAGGTCAAAGTGTTCATTTATTTTAAATCTCTATACGAAACTTTCACTAAGCTTGGTTATTATTTGATCAATTATTAAGATAATGACATGCACCAGTGTTTGGGAACTTAATGTACAAAATTAACCCGACCACTAATACTACAGTTTTGAGTTGTTAGCTACACTACAAGCTCCTAACAAAGTACTGATTTGCATTTAAAGGAGTAGTTCACCCAAAAATGAAAATTAGCTGAAAATGTACTCACTCTCAGGCCAGCCAAGATGTAAATGAGTTTGTTTCTTCATCAGATTTGGAGAAATGTAGGATTTCATCACTTGCTCACCAATGGATGCTCCATAGTGAATGGGTGCCGTCAGAATGAAAGTCAAACAGCTGATAACAACATCACAACAATCCACAAGTAACGCACATCAATCCAGTCCAACAGTTAATGTCTTGTAAAGAGAAAATATCTGTGTTTGTAAGAAACAAATCCATCAAGATGTTTTTTTTTTTTTTTTTTTTTTTACTTCAAGCCATTTGTCTCTCACATCAAAATATAACATATTGGTGTTTGGTGTGTGCATATTTCTCTCCTGATTCAGTTGAGACTATTTTATTGGAGTAAGCAATATTAAGGATAGAGTGCTCCTATTTAAGAATATAAATTTATTTCAAAATCATGCATATTCGTGTGCACACAGGGATTATACTCTTCAGGGAAAGCGCTTGTTTTTTTGCACACACTGTGCTTGATTTGAAACCATTGCTCATTTTCTGACTCTCGAGTGACGTCACAAACGCGAGCGACTGAGAAATCCTCTCCCCAGTGAGTGAGCTAACAGGAGTCTGATTTAACGCAGCTCTTCCTGAGGGACGAGGTTTGTCAGTGATCCACAGGTGTTTCCCTGTGTCAGCTGGTATAAATAACCTCGGCTCCGCTGAGAGCAGGGGAATAGATAGACGAGAACACTAGTTACCGTGATCTCAGCAGCACTGACGGATTTCAAACTCACGCTTACAGTGGCGTCAGGGTTTCAGAGCTTGTGCTGTTTGTGTGTGTTTCGTGTTCTCGTGTTCCTCTTCTCATCGCACATTCATCACTGTGACATCAGCTACTTTCCAGCTCGGTCAGAAAGCGTGCAGTCAGCTGTTCCTGAGGGGGAGCGTAACCACATGAAGATGTGTGTTTGGGCTCTTCAGAGAGGAGCTGTCAGGAGATTACGAGTGCATCGCTTTCATCTGCGTTCTGGAAATAATACAGCAAATGTGTAAAGATGTCAGAAGTTCTTGTGTTCTGGTACAAAGTTGATATTGAAATAAAATACAAGTGCTTCTTTTTATACAGAATCAGCATTCAGGGTTTCTTCAGAATCTTTGTGTATTTGCTTCATTATTTCATAAAAAAAAAAAAAAATGCACTTGCAGCAGTTTTCTTTTTCGGTTTCAGCATATATACCTAATTCATCATATATTTTATGATTTTATGCACCAATTTGTTAATATTTAACTTTTTAAAGTAATGCATTGTTTAGAACCGTTTTAGATTTTGCTGTGGCATTGAGAATCATGAAATCTCACTAGTGATTTTGTTGATTACGGATGCTTTGGTATCATGACCAACCTTCAAACCTGTTTAACTTGCTCCCCAATCATCTGTCTGTGTGTATGTGTGTGTAAGCATGTTTAAGCTGGGATGTTTTCTCTAAATGAATCAGACAGAGTGATTGAATAGCATCTGCTGCAAACGCCAGCGTGGATCAGAGCAATGGCATGTCAGAGCTAATTTCAGAGAGAGAGAGAGAGAGAGAGAAAGAGAGAGAGAGTGTGTGTGTGTGTGTGTGTGTGTGAGAGAGAGAGAGAGATCGATTCACTCTTGGTTGTGTTTCATGCACTGTTCTGTTTTTATCACTGATCTGTCACGTAAAAAAAAAAAAAAAATAGTTGTCATTTACCTTTTCTTAGACGTTGTCCACCCACAGTTTTCATACTGTACCTTTAAGATGTCCATATGTTAATGTACCTCTAACTTTTCAGTTCTGGACATTAAGCCTTGACATGTGCTTGTAAATCTGTCATTCACTTGTCTGAGTAAAAAAAGTGACTTGTCCAGGGAAAAAGCTTATATACGACATTTATGCATGACATGACAAATACAGAGTAATGCATTATCATCACATAGTGAGTCCTTTAAATAATAAAGCCTTTAAAAAAAAAAAAAAAAAAAAAAAAAAATATATATATATATATATATATATATATATATATATATATATATAGCTTAATTAAAAATATTTACGGTACATAAATGCGATTATCATTCACAAAAAAAAAAAAAAAAAAACGCATAAAATATAACTTATCTTAATTTAGTTTGTTGCAGAACTAAAATAACTAAACACAATAAAACTAAAAGCTGAAACTTAATGCAAGCTTTATAGACATAAAAAAAATGATGAAACAACAAAATTACTTTAACTAAAATGAAGAAATTAAGATATTAACAAAACTCTAATTACGGTAGTATAAAAAATACTGAGATAACACTGTCCCATAAAGCAGATGTTTCTATATAATTTATATGAAAAAGGTCAACATTTGCTTGAAGGAAAAATAACTATTAGTAAACAGCAAAGAAAGCCCTTCAGGTTGATCCATCCTCTCTGTTCTTCAGATGGAAAGCTGAACTTTGTGTCGTTTCTCCTTCAAAAGTTAGTTGTTTATCAAATGAGTATTTGTGTCTGTATTTGTGTATCTGCTCATGCCGTTTCCCTCTTCACTTCCTGTGCGTAATGAGGCGCTATACACTAAATGTAAATAAATGTAAATCGGCGGCTGCGCTGACATGACAGATGACTGGGTGCCGCGGCTGCGATGGCCGTCCTGTGGGCAGATGGCTTTTGATTTACTGTTAGCTGTCTGTGTACCTCTAGCATGAATCAGCAGTGATTTATGACGCCATGCTCACCAAAACAGCTCCAGAAAATAACTCCTCAGATTCAGATCAACAACGAGCATGAACTTCAGTTTGATTACTTCTTGAATAGCCGCTCGCGAGATTAAAGCGAATACGGAGCGATTAGCGGCGATAGAAAATGAGTTTGTTCTCTGTCAGTAAAACTGGTTACTAGAGACAGTCTCCTGGTTTGTAAGGCAACTGTCGTGAGCCTCTCAATCGGATGCAGAGGTCAAAGGTCAATGCTATCATGTCGTCTGAAATCCATAGAAAGTACTGGAGGAGTGAGATGGCATCTTAAGTCGTAAATCAGATTTCAGCACAGACGGCAGTGATTTGAGTTTATGAATTTGAGTATTGACTGGGTATCGAACATTAATATGTAAATGTGTATGTGGTCATACATTTGTGAATTTCCCTCCATATCTGCAGCGAAAAGAGCAGCATCATCAGCATATAAAAGCATATTTCCTTCACATGCAGCCTGAATATCGTTTATATATGATTAAAACAATAGCGGGCCTAGTACAATACCCTGTGGAACTCCATTATTTACAATCTTACCCTCAGAAAGTAACCTTCTGGCTTCTCCCTGTTTTTATTTATTTATTTATTTTTTACTGTACATGAAAAACCCATAGTGCTTACGTCGCCTAATAATATTGAATGCTTAACAATATCAAAAGCGTTTTAATTATAATTCATATATAATAAACTTAAAACAATAAATTAATGTATACAATAATGTTAATAAATGTATTTAATATGGTTTTTAATCAAATTAATGATTTCAGCTCTGGAGAAATAATATGCTAGTCAATATTTACAAATGTGTGTGTGAAACCAGTGGCAACACCGTTGATAATTGAACAGTCATTTATATATTGAGATAGGATTGTCATGCGTTACTTTGCTAATAGTTAGGACTCTCTGTTTGTATATCGGCTGTTTTAGAGCTAATTAGGTCTGATCACAGAGAAACCTCAAACAGCTGTATGAGAAACTGACCCAAAACACATACAGTATCAACTCAGTCTGGACGCTAGCATTGATGCTAGCATGCAGCGCGTCAGTGTTAAACGAACGACACAGATCAGTAACAATCAGACGCTCTCTCAGTCTCTGCAGTGAACGGAGATCTCACACTAGATCTGCATTACTGCCTTCTGATTGGTCAGCGGTCAGATGTGATCCTACAATGACATTAAAGAGCAAAGAGTAACAGAAGTGAGAGGCTGGAGGACTGAAGATCCACTGAACGGTGTTTATTTGTGAATGATTGTGTATCTGACTAATGCCGTCATCCTACCTCTTTATAGATCAACAGTATCTCCATCAGCTTTATCAACCAGACTGCATTCATCTGACTCGCATAATCCTGTGTGTGTGTGTGTGTGTGTGTGTGTGTGTGTGAATTGAGATCCTGTTGAACTGTGGCTTTTAATAAATGAGTCTGTCTGTGCTGTAATTTAGGTAAGTATTTCTCTGAAATGTTTTATCAGACTTTCAGACTTGTGCTCTGCTCAATCTCAGAGACTTATTAACTATCCTTACACAATGACAGGAAAAGGAACAAATGTAAATAAAGAGCTGAAGTTAGTCATTTATCTCAGATGAGGAGACTCCAATAATCTCACCTACAGAAATCACAACAAAAACCACTTTTATTTCAGTATTATTTATTTTCTGTTATTGTTCTATTAATATTTTAATTATCTTAATTTATTTTTAAATATTAAATATTTTACTTGTTTTATTTTTCGAATAACTTTAAAATTATATATATATATATAATTTTTTATTTATATTTTTTTCTTGTATTACAGTCTTAGGCCTATGTATGTAAGTTTCCGTTGTTATTTTTTATTATTATTTTTATTTTATTTTTTGAATTGTAGGTGTCTTTGAAAAACTAAAGCCTGTAATAAAAATATCAGAGATATCAGTATGGAAATCTGTTAACTAGCTAACTAATTAAACAATCAGTTGTAAATTATTACTATATGTATTTTTAAATGTATGTATATTATAAGAAAGCAATCTCATTTATTCCTTTTTCATATCCATACTTTCGCTCTCTCTCTCTCATGTTATTTGTACATTGTATATGTTTACATTTATATTTTGCATAAAGAGATAATGCTAGTTTTAGACTTTAATTTTCTACCATTTTTAGTATATTGGAAAAATCTAAGCACTTTTTTTCCCCCTTTTATTTTTCTGAATGAATGCATCAATTTTAGTTTCGTTAGTAACTTCTAGTTAGTTGCTGAGGCAGCGTTTCTCATTAATGATGCTCCATATTCTCCACTCTGGCTGGTGACTCATTTGTGTGTTTTTTTGAGACGGTCAGGACAGGCCTCCAGTCCTCAGGTCAGTATTAACTAGCTGATGACAGCGTGACTTCAGTCTTGCATCACATATTGTGTCCCACTTCCTTCAAAAAAGCCTTCTAGAGGAATCCAGGAGGGAGAGATTCTCATCCTCGTTAAAGCTTGGCTCGATTAGTTTACTGGTAATTAATCCCTGAACGAGTTCAAGTCAGAGCCGGGGTCAGAGGTCAAGTGTTGTTGTGTTAGCGCGAGCGTGTTTCATTTAGCGTTGAGTCTCTTCGGGATGAACGTGACGTTGTTAGCGGAGCTGTTGATAAGTGAATATGTCCTGAATTGAGTCTACGTTATTTTGTCATAAATCCAATACGTCAGACAGCAGTGCTTTCTCCGGGCTGCTTTACTAAAACAGACAGAGAATCAGATGCTCCGTCAACCAATTAAACCAAGTCCTTTTCAGATTGTGTACCAGTTTTCAAAAAAATGAAAACAGTGACATTAATAGTCAGACTCTTGATTTTAGTAAAAAAAAAAAAAAAGCTGTATATTAGGTATAATAAGTATTTTTTCATTACCTGTCATACATTATATACTGTACATACAGTAGAATTATGTATGCATATTTGTGCTATGACTGAGTTCATACTGCTAGTTTAATTGAGGTTAGCTCTCTGAGACTGTCTGAGCGGACTGTTATGTTGATAAATGAACTTTAGTTTCATTGTTCGTTCGCTTTCAGCGGCTCGTGGCAGATTTGCTGATCCTCACAGACTTATTTGGAAACTACATCTGTTCGGTGTCTGCTGACCCTTTCTCACGTGTGTGTGTGTGTGTGTGTGTGTGTTGCATGTAATTTAAACTGTCCTGTCCTTTGCTTTAATGTGCTCCTAAAATTATTCAGAAAAACATATAATGTCATGTAATATAAAATATATATTTTTAATATTATATAAAAATATAGTTTGCCCTGTGTAAAGCATTTTAAGCTTTATAAAGTATGGATAGCATCATACTTTATGGGGGGGGGGTGCTTTGCTAAAATAAATCAATCAAAAATGAAGCCACTTTTTTTTAAGTCCATAATCTAAACATTTCGGTCGGTGTGTTAAGGGTCTCACCTCATCCGTGGTGTTGAGGGTAGAAGATAGCACTGGTTATTCTCTTCTCCCACCGACATTCACTGCTGGACATGAGACTCGAACCTGGAACCTTACAAGTCTGACTCTCTAACCATTATGCTGCGACTGCACCCTTCTATTTATTACAATATCAAGAGCGTAAAAGTCATGAAATTAATGTAACAATGCAAACAGTCTTAATAGATCTATAATATACTGGTCATTTTCTTTATGCAAAATATATGATTGCTTTACTAATTTTAATAAGGATGTGAAATATGGATTAATCCATGACTACAGTCACTTCTGAATGCAGTCATGAACAAAACACACTCATGGAAGTGCAGGAATGAAATATTCCCATGCAGTTGTGTGTTTTGCATGAATGTGGTGCTGTGGATTACTGTAGGCTGTGCTGATTTATGAGCGCTGCGCTCTGCCTGTGATGCTCATAA
>NC_068373.1:29109231-29119231 GCF_023724105.1 Carassius gibelio
CGCATCTTCGCTCATTACTCTGCTGCTCCTTCAGAAACACACAGACCAGGAGAAAACCGCCAAATCAAACATGTTTATGTATCGCCGTCAAACACACAGACGCTGTCTAGAGGAGCATCACCACAAAAAGATGTGGGTACGAGAGATCATCTAACCTGCTTGACCTCTTTTATCATCCAGCAGATGGTAATCATAAATCTGAGTTCATAATGACTCTTGTTTCACAGTGAAAATATATCCTAGAATAAGTCCTAGAAACTAGATAAACGTAACGCTTGCATGAGTTAAGACTTGTTTTAGGCTTGTTTTGTGTCTTTAATTTGAGTGATTTTGTCTTTCTGCAAAACACAAATTTTGCACTTTATTTTAACTTGTTTATTCATAAAACCAATGAAACAATACTTAAATTAAAGGTACCATCCAAGAAAATAACTAATGCTGCTAATGCAGTGGTGCATCTCAAGTTTTTGAGAATTCAATAAGATATTTTAGTTGGCAATGATTCATAATTACTATGAATTGTATTTTTGCTGTATAATGATGCTTGACATAAACAGCATCACTAATGAGAAGTGAAGATGGTTTCTGGCCCATTTTTTGTGGAAACACTTGCTGTGAAGCAGATGCTGTAATCTGTTCACTGGTGTCAAAAGTGTTGACATTCATTACTCCGGTAGAAGTATAGATACTAGGGTTTAAAAAGACTTTTGTAGAAGTTGAAGTATCAACTCAAGCTTTTTACTCACGTAAAAGTGTAAAAGTACTGGTTTAAAAAACGACTTAAAGTATAAAAGTAATGTAAGGAAAAAGCTTAGGCCGCGCCACAGGGGCCTATTGTGCACTACCCCACCTCAAAAAACAGTTTTTCTAAAGGCCATAATGATTATAATGTTAAAATGAACGCATTTTAGTACAATGCAAATACATTAAAGAGCTAGAGATATGATGACTAGTTGCCAAGAAGTATTGTTATGGTGCAAAAAGTCAAACTTCAGAGGCATGTCATCAATAACCTTTAATGGAATTTAAATGTACATCCAAGCTTAGCTGCAGGACTCTGTGAGGGCAATGGACAACAACATTGGTGCAGGCTTAGTAACAAGGTTACAAAGTTGGTACAGCCTACTTATCACAACATTGTAAATCGCAAACTCTACCGTTCGCTACCGAACTACCTACAGTAGCTTAATTTGTGAAAATTTGTAAAACCTGTTAGCCTGCACCCCGACGCAGGCATCCTCAACACCCCTCAACTTGCACATGTCAATGTTTACGAATAGATTAAATGGAACAGGACAAATTTAATCTTGACAATCTATGTATCATTATAAAGATCTGAGCCTCAAGCATCGACAACAGATCGCTGTTTTTCAATGGAAAGCTTATAAAGACTGTTTGCTACACTTGTGTAAGCAGTACACATTAGTGATGCCCGGGTCTTCTCATAACCTGCGGGTCGGGTTGGGGCGGGTTAAGAAATTGGCACTTTATTGCGGGGCGGGTTGGGGCGGGTCACTAAAAACTAAATTTTTAAAAATCCATTTATGTTGCTTGGAATTTAGTGGTAGAAATTTCAGTTCAGTTGATTTTCAGTTCGTTCACCAAAATGATTCATTCACTGATTCGTTCAGTGACCATTTCTTCATATTACACAAATATGCCAGCAGTTGGTGAAAAAGAGTTTCTTATGTGTTATGTCTTAAGTCAACGAACGTATTTACTTGTGACAAAAACTGACTTGGCTTTATTAAAGTGTGTACATGATCGCATTAAATAAATCTAAATTGTTCAGATTAACAAAGCACAAGGTTTTATCGGGGAGTAAACGTGGAGTTATGTTCTGTATTCCAAATATGAAAAGAAGCGTATGTGCACCAATAACTGCCCGCGCGGGGTGGAGCGGGTCAAGAAATTTTACTTTCTTTGCGGGGCGGGCCAAAAAATTTCATAACTGGACCCGCAGGTTGGAAAAAACCCTGACCCGCGCATCACTAGTACACATCAAAACATGAAGAATAAAAAGGCAGTACATAACAGATCCGTCATAATAACGAGTCATAAACATCCACAGCTGTAAATCCTGTTTTAGTTAGAAAGGTAAGGGTCCACTGAACGACATCTCATGAAGCACGTTTAGTCCAACGAAGCAATAACGTTGTAATATAGATCATAATTCCTTTGTTTACGTTTCAGTTCTTCAGCGACAGAACTGTTTGTGTCCGTTATAGAATAACTCACAGTCGGAAACTGTGCCTTTTTCTTTGTTTTATTTTTCAACATTTTTCATATGTGTGTGAGTGTTTCATGTTAAATGCCCCCCCATAATGGGGGGTGCTGGCTAACAGGTTAAGCTGAGAAATAATAACTATTAAGAAATATATTTTTTGATAAACTAACCCAAAACTGGCTATGTCCTTGCTGGAGTGTGATGTGATTTTGTGTCATGTGCAGGTGTGATGGATCTCATCCAACCACAATCAAATTAATTTCTTGCGGATGGCGCAATTTATCTGGATAGGGGTTTTTTTGTTTTTGAATGATGACGAGCTGAAATTAAATAGCAGTAACAAACCTATTTTTAAAATGTAAGGAGTAGAAAGTACAGATAATTGCGTGAAAATGTAAGGAGTAGAAGTAAAAAGTCGGCTGAAAAATAATTACTCCAGTAAAGTATAGATACCCCAAATTTCTACTTAAGGTCACGAACTATTTGTACTTCGTTACTTGACACATCTGAATCTGTGCGTGTCGCTTTCATAACACTTGCAGTAGAAGGAATAAGTAATGACTCTGACGTCCAAACGATTACACAACTGATATCTAAATGATTCCCAGCTCTCAGATGCTCCAGATCCTCTCATAGCATCTACAAGAGGAGAGAGAGCGGTGCTGACAGAAGCAGAAAACTGATTTTCAAAAGTGTATGTGCCCGCAGAGCACCTCTCACACAGGATATGACATCAGACGAGTCCTTCTGAAAGATCATATATATTATGAATAATTTAGTATTTTGTTTACCCTCCTATCATTTTTTCCAGGTTTGAACCCCGTTTCACCCTGATGGTTAAAAAAGGTTCGTTCTTGTGTCTCTTCGAAACGAGTGTACAAATCAAGACACAAACTCCTGAAGCTGCTTCTTAAATCAGATCGGAGAGACAAAGAGACGATGAAAAGTCATAACAGCAATGAGCCTCGCACCAAACGCTGCGCTGTCGTCAAATCAATAAGTCGTTATCTTTAAATGGATAAGTACTTTGGAAACTAATTGAAAACGGCCCCTTAATGCGAACGACACTGTTCTGAGTGTGAGAGAAACCCTCGCCGTGTCCCGGGGTCTTGATCTCTCTATATAGCGTGGCCCTGGAGGGACTGTGCACACCCTGCTGAAGTCCAGCAGGTGAAGTGTGGGCTGCGGGTGGATGTGAGCGTTCAACCGCTGGCAGCTGCAGGCCTCTCGCGCGTCTTCAGATCCATAAAGTAATGGCCAACATCACTTATCTGACAGAGCGCCTTAAAGAAAATATTGATTTATCTTTAGGCAAATGTTCTTAAGCTAAAATCCAATCAAAAGCTTTAGTGGCAGTGAGCCAGTGAAAGCACAGAGTGCTGGAGAAGACCGTCTTGTGAACGTCCTCACAGTGAAGCGGCTGATTTCAGAAGAAAATGTATTGTTTTATTTATTTACTTATTTTGTGCATTGGATTGCATTACAGTTAAGCACATATCAAATATATCCTGTATACTTTTACATAAACATCTCCATATATGTGTTTGTGTGTGTGTGTATAAATATGCATTTTTATTATTATTATTTTTAACTAAAGTTTACAGTTTGTGTAATTTTTTTGTTATTTTAACATGTATGTGTGTATTTTCATATAATTAAAAAATATATTATATACAATTTTACATTATATACAGTTTTTCCATATGAACTAAACATTTAAGTATTTTAAAATCTGTATACATAAAGAAACTATTGAATAATTAATATTAAATACTAATATTAAATATTTACATTAGTGTTAAATCTCTCTCTCTCTCTCGCTCTCTATATATATATGTATATAATTTTTTTATACATAGTTATTATATAAATGATATATATATATTACTTATTAATGATACAAATATATATATATATATATAGAGAGAGAGAGAGAGAGAGAGAGATTTAATATTTTCAAATACCGGTATGTATAAAATAGTAAGTATACATAAAAAAACATAAATCCTGTTAAATATTTAATATATTTAGCATGTGATAATTAACAATTTATTGTAATCATATATTAATATATTTAATTATCTTAGATACATTTTTTTCATAAAAATATAAACTATATTTTCTTGTTTGCATAATAGAGATGTCTACATACAACAAATACCAGCTTATCGTAATCATTTATTATACATAAAATATTAATTATACTAATAATTGTGTGTGTGTGTGTGTATATATATATATATATATATATATATATATATATATATATATATATATATATATATATATATATATGATACAATTTCATATTAACTCATACATTTATATGTATATATAATGCATGTATATATTTTATTGATGCTGGTTTAAATAAGACAATGAATAATTGTATTTTATCTGTTTTTGTAATAAAAAATCTAATGGGTATCGTTGTTATGACTGTGTATGTGTACAGCTTGTGTATGTGTGTATTGATTTCTTGTTTGTTTGTGTGAGATTCTGGTACAGTGTGTCATCTTCATTACCCATGCGCCTCTCCTCCTTGAAGTCCCGGGGTCAGAGTGTGTCCGTTTAGCAATTGGCCTGATTCATCTAAGTTGTGTGTTTTTGGTGACCTGTGCGTCCATGGGCCGCGCGACCCTCGTCCCGTGTGTAGGAGCAACTGTATACACTATGCAAACATGTATGGTAATTAGCGTTTAGGACACCATCTGGACGATGCGAGCGCTAATGGAGCAGAGCAATTACACTTGACTTTGAGTGGACGGCCGAGACGAGTGGCTAATGCTAATGTCATGAGGCATTAGCCCTGCATGTGTTTACAGGTTACAGGTAGATGTTGTCTATAAGTTTTAATGAACAAGAGTGACGTAGCACAACCCAAACTGCTAGGTTAACGGCTAGCAATGACATGAGCATGTTGGCATTTGCTTCTTTCAGAAACAGTCTCTTGAAGCTAGCAAACAAGTTGAGGAGTGCGTTGGGATGCTAACAGTTGTGTGCCGTACCCTTGAATGAGTCTGTGTTTACATTAGCAGTGCAAATCGCTAATGTGAGTAATGGACTTGCATGTTGAGGGCGCAAATAAATGATTTAATGCAAATCTTGAGCATCACTCCTACTGCCAATTAAGCTAACCGGTTTTAGCCATAAGTGATTTGATTACATTAGCACGCTGCGGCTCTGACTGCATTAGCGATGGTTTAATCAGTCAGTAATCAAATTAGTGCGAGTGACAGACGGAGATGGAAGGGTTGTGTGTCTCCAGTGAGCACCTGAAGATCACACCTGCACCTCCTCAGCCTCAAACCTGACTCTATAGACACAAGGGCCAGTGGTGGTTCACTACACGTACATCACCTGAAACATGCTATCATTGCTGTTCTGAATAAAGAAAAAGCATTTATGGAAAGTCAGTTGATCATAAAATCATTAGTCGTTAGCACTGCAAAATTAAATAATGAATGGTTTTGTAAAATCTCTTTACTGAAGCAAAACCGATTTTAAAAAGTGTGATCAGTGTGCAACTAAAATTAAATATTGTTAACTAGAATTAAAACCATTAAAATAATAATAATAATAATAATAATAATCATAATAAACATTTAAAATAAAATAAACTAAATCAAATAAAAATCATTTTTGTTCCATTTTAATGGCTAAATAAAATGTTAGTAATCATGAGGCTTTTCTTTTATTTATTTAATGGAACCATATCAGTATTACTGCAGATTATTATTATTATTTCTAAATAAAGGAAAGCCCCTGTAGTGTGAGCACAGAGACATCGTGTGTGTGTGATGAAACCCCTGACCCTCCAGATCAGCTTGGGAACAGGCCTTGCTCGCCTCTGCTCATCGGGACAAAGAGAGACGGCCGAAAATCAATGTGCAGCATCTCCATTAATCTGGAGGAGGGCCATTGATTGGTAAACAACCTCATCTCCTCAAGAGCCCTGATCAGTTCATCACCACACACACACACACACACACACACTCATGTGCTGTGTCCAGTTCAGTTCTCCTCATTTTAATATATTATCAGATATATATTCATTTTAGAGGACATTTATTTACTTTTCCTTTGAATTTGTATATAGTTTCTTATCTGGTGCTAAACATCAAATTAATAATATTTATGACAGATATTCCTCCCATGCTGCTTTGCATTATGCATGTGAACTAATGAGTGTTTTAATGATTAAATTTAAACAGTGAGAGAAATATTAAAATATATGCAGTACTAGTAGTAGATGGTGTTTCCTTGCTTGTTTCCTTAAATTCTTTTGTTTCTTTCTATTTTTTTGTGAAAGAGGGAGGCAGAGAGTGAAGGACGAGAGAATAGGTTCATTGCAGCTTTAATAATGCGTGCCGTCGAGTGAATGAACCGTTCTCTGCCACACTCACACACACACACACACGCGCACACACACACACACACACACACGCGCGCACACACTCACTCACTCACTCACTCACTCACACACACACGCACACACACACACACACACACACACTCACTCACTCACACACAGAGTTATTTGTGTTTTGGTTCACTATCGTGATATGAGCTGTAATGTACAGCTTCGTGTAAGTTCTCAGGAAGGAATCTCAGGAAGATGATAAATCACTTCATTTTCTGACTCTCTGTGGATGATTCTTTGCTTAATGACCAGATTTTCATAACCTCCAGAAGTCCAGGTGCTGGGTTTTATAAGTCAAAGTGTTTGTGAAAGACTGAGCTCAAAAACCGATTACAAAGCCCCTCTTTCTCCATAAGTGTGACAAAATGTGATTTTATATCTGTATGCTATGTCTAAATGATACAATTTCCAACAATTTCATTTTACGCTGTGTCGATAGAACAGGAAAATTTAAGAAATATATATTACACAAATATGTATTCCGCTCTCGTTTGTCTCTCTTTTGGAGGAAAGAGGGGCAGTCGTCTGCTTCCTGCAGTTCCAGACCCGCTGCTGCTGAGGCACGGAGGAGAACGAGCTCGTGGGTATCACAGGTGGATCTGACCGATGAGTTTAAAAAGGGGCTTTCTTTTTCATTGCTTCGGTTTCGCCTTCCGAACTTTTCAGTATCTCCGTTGAGACAGTGGTTGAGAAGTTCAGGGGGGTAAAGAGGTGCGTTAAGTGCCCTTCAAATCCTTCATTCCATGAAGATCCAGATCTGAGCCCGAACAACAAGGGGTCCTGGTCCGTCTCGGTCTGAGTGTGTTGGCAAATGGCACCAGCACCTCTGCATTAGCCAGTTTGCTCTTAAATAATATATGTGCTGTCAGCACAAGCGTGTGTTTCTCTCTGTGTATGTGTGTGTGCACTTGTGAAAACCAAATGTGCTCTCTAATATATTGAATTTGCTGGATACTGGATAGTATTGCCTTTATGCCAATTGTAATAAATAATAATAATAGTAATAATAATAATTGTTTTTACTGCAGTAAAAAACTTAAAATGAATGGAGGAGCAGTCACATTTGAGCAGTCACTTCTCTCTCTCTCTCTCTTTGTGTGTGTGTGTGTGTGTGTGTGTGTGTGGTCAGGTGTTGTGTGTAAATCAGTGAGCGAGAGGCTCCTGACAGATCACCTGTGCCGATTAGGACTTCCTCTCTTCAGCACGCTGGCGAGAGATGCGCTCCGTGTGTGTGTGTGTGTGTGTTGATCTAGTGTGACTGATTTGTGAACATGATTGATATGAACAGGTGGATTGTGCTTGACTTGATGACATCACTCTTCCTCCAGCGTTCAGTCACAGTCCGAGTGCTGCGGCGGAGCAGGTGTGTGTGTGTGTGTGTGTGTTGAGAGTAAATATGCTTTCGGGATTCAATTTAACATGATGATGATGTGTGTGTGTGTGTGTCAATGTGATGTATTTGTGATGCTGTTTATTGAGCCTGAGAGAAACAACAGGTACGCTTGGTAAAGTTGCAGCTGGTCATTGTGAGGAGATCATCACCTGTTACTCACTGAGCAAATGACTCTCCAACAGTCAGTGTTCAACTAGGGTGAAAGAATCAGCTTGTCTAGAGCAAAGATGCAAATCCCTTAGTTTTCATGGACAACACATTTATTTATCATGCTTGTACACAGCAGCTGTGTGTGTGTGTGTGTGTGTGTGTGTGTGTGTGTGTGAGAGAAAGAGAATGCAGAGTACAAATCTGGATTGAATGTATCCTGTTACATTTTTTCTTTTCTTTTTTCTCTTGTAGTCTAATTATCATTTCTAATAATATTCTTCAGAGGTCTAAGAGAGATACTAGAGAGGAGAAAAATGACCACAGATAAAAATCCAATTAAATGAGATAATGTCTTTGAGAAGTCGGATGATATTACAGTGTGTGTGTGTGTGTGTGTGTGTGTGTGTGTGTGTGTGTGTGAGGAGCCGGCCAGCATCTCTCTCTCTCTCTGAGGTTTGTGGGCTCATTGTGAAAGTGTGTCCTGTAGGCAGATATTGATGAGCTGTTTTTCAGAGGTGCTGACGCAGCAGTGATTCTACAGCGGCTCCTCGTGTACTCCTCTCTCTCTCTCTTTGACTCTTTATAGAAAGGGATTGAACTGACTTTAGGGCTGATCCGGATGATAACACATCTACAGTGGGTCACATTTCATCCCAAATATCTGATCAAATTTTCTTTTTTTTTTTTTTCTTTTTTTACATTAAAGGGTGCATTAAATGTTGTCATGAAAACAATGCCATGATTATTTCTTGTAAAATATATTTATATAAATTTGTTTTTGTTCAAAGTACAGTAATGGAAAGTTTTTATTTTTATATATATATATATATATATATATATATATATATATAATCGGCTTAAATGTACTGTAAAAAAAAATACAAATTTTTTTGCAAAGCATATTACACAATATGTAATTTTTGTTCATATTACAGTAGTGGGAATACATTTTTGCATTACATTTAATGAAAATGTGGTATAAATGTGCTTGTAATGAAAATATCAGTATGCAAACAAATCCTTATAGCCATTAAATTAATTAACAAGATATATGCAAAATATAAAATGTAGAATATTTGTATTTTTATTTTATTACAGTAGTGGAAATAAGATTTATTTTTTTTTTTTATGAAATTTTTGATTAAATGTCATGAAAAAAAAACAAATCATAATTGCCCTAAATAGACTTCACTTCTTGCAAAAAGTAAAATATTGTTTCTGAAAATATGTGCAAAATTGAATCTTAGGTGACACACAGTAGACATGGTAGTTTCCAGCACGTGTGTGAGATAGATACAGACGGTTCACAGAGAAAGAATCACTCCTCCATCCTCCATCTTTCCATGTTCTTCTGTGTTTCATGTAGTTTGCTTGTGTCTGGTTTCATATTGGGGTTTGTTGAGAGGATTGTGGGTAGAGTCTGTTCACTCACATCCGTCATCAATACTGTGATCAGAGAAACCCCTTCTCTCTCTCTCTCTCTCTCTCTCTCTCTCTCTCTCTCTCTCTCTCTCTCTCCCTCTCTCTCTCTCTCTCTCTCTCTCTCCCCCCGCTGGAGGATGCTGTGATGCTGGTTCAGTCTTAGAGTAAAGCTGCTGTGAGATGAGAGCAAAGGAAGGAGTAAAACCTTCTCGAGGTGTTTCCTGAGAAAACGGCTGACTTCTAGACCTCCAAACATCAGAAAAGTCAGAAGCGACGTGTGGAGGAGACGGGAGGAGAATCTCAGAGAGAGAAATATCTGTAGAGGGATTTTGCGGCTGAAATGATGTACTTCTGGGTGAGTCAGAAGAGCGTGGCATGTGCTGCA
>NC_068373.1:29741731-29816731 GCF_023724105.1 Carassius gibelio
TTGCTTCAAACTTCATCAGAATAATGACAAAACATGGCCGATGTAAACCTGTTGTGGGAATATTGATATCTTATATATTGTTGCCATGGCAACGTGTCAAACGTGAATATTCTGTTATGGTGATTTTGAGGCAGATAACAACCTCAGATTTACATGAAACTCAAAACACATATCAGTATTATTGATAGCTAGACAATGGAAAAAGCTTTTACAAGGGCGTGGAAGAGGCACTCTATAGCGCCACCTTTTGTCAAAAGTGGGGGGGTTAGTTTTAGCTACAGACACCAAACTCGGTACGTATATTGTTCTTATCAAGATGGACAACTTTCTAATTCACAGTTATCAGCTATGACCAACAGGAAGTCGGCTATTTTGATTTGAATATGGATTTTTGAAAAAAAATTGAGCTGTGATTTAATCCATACTCCTCAGAGGAAAAGTTCACTATACTCACCAAACTTTATCTACATGTTGCAAAAACATTGAGGAACTTAAATTGCAAACGGATTTTGGTTAGCTTGAACGGTTTTGTCGTGGTGATTTTTTGAAATGACAGTCAAAAAAGGAATCATTAACTGTCTTGTATTTTTAAATTGCAGCTTCCAAACACTTAAAAGCATTTTCTCATACAGAGATCAAATCATTCTGAGGAAATATGCATAGTTTCATGACTTTACGACACTGTATGATTAAAAGAAAATTAAAAAACTGTCAGACATCTCATCTCACTCTGTCCCTCTGTTTGAGGAATGTATGTGTGCTGACTGAGTGTGTGTGTGTGTGTATGTGTGTGAGTGTGAGTGGGGGATGGGCATGAGCTGAGTGGCAGACAGACAGGGAGAGAGAGAGGGACTTAAACATCTCTTTAATCACCAGAAAAAAAAAATATTATTTTAAATTGTTTTTGTTGTTGTTGTTGTTGCTAATTGTGCTGTTTTCATTACAGCTTAAGAAATATCTTAGGCCTTATCCTTTTCTGACAGTTTCAGTGATTAAAAAAAAATTCTAAAAATACTTATTTGTGCTGCAAATAATAATTTTAGTCCCACTTTATATTAGGTGGCCTTAACTACTATGTACTTACATAAAAAAATAAGTACAATGTACTTATTGTGTTCATATTGTATTTTAAAACACTTTTGCTGCTATTGAGGTGGGATAGGGGTAAGGTTAGGGAGAGGGTTGGAGGTATGGGTAAGTTTAAGGGTGGGTTAAGGTGTAAAGTATGGGTCAACAGTGTATTTATAAATGCAATTACAGAAATTAAATACAGATGTAATTACATGTAGTTTTTGTACAATGTAAAAACATGTATGTACACAATAAGTACATTGTACTAAATTATTAATTAAAATGTAAGTACATAGTAGTTAAGGCCACTTAATATAAAGTGGGTCCATAATTTCAAACTCATTTGATACTGACCTCTGACACCCTGTGATTGACATTAATCTGAATTTATATAATCTCATGGATGTAACAGTAAAACTGTTCAGCTCACAGATGACGACCAAGCTGTGATGCAAGCAGAACTATTTCACAAATGCTTATAGGTCAATAAATTTATAACAAAACACTTTTAATTACTTAAGGATTTGGTAACAAATTAAAATAATGTCTCATTTTTTAACATTAGTAAATGCATTGGTAGATACCTACAAAATACCTACCACAAAGTCTCTTGGTAGGAAATCCGAATCCCAACAGGAAGTCGGTTATTTAGAATTTTCTCTGCAAAATTGGCGTTGTTTTTGCCATTTTCAGGGGATGTACTTTAACAAACTCCTCCTGGAGATTTATTCAGATCACCACCAAACTTGGTCAGTTAAATCTAAAGGCCTTTGCGATGTTAAATTGCGAAGATCTTGAGGTTTCGTTAAAGGGCGTGTCCATGGCGACCTGACAGATTTCGATGTTTCGCCATGAAAAAGGAAGTTGCTGTAACTCAGACATACAATGTCCAATCTGCCCCAAACTTCACATGTTAGATAAGACTTCTGCCCTTAAGAGAGCTACATGCCCATATTCAGTTATAGTCATAGCGCCACCTGCTGGCAACAGGAAGTGAAATGTTTTACGCTGCGACAAACTACTCCTAGAAATCTTTTGACATTAATGTATTTTTTGTGGTCAGTCTAATCTTAAGGCCTGAGCAATGTTAAATTGTGGAGATCTTGAGTTTTTGTTAAAGGGCGTGTCCATGGCGCCATGACAAAATTTGACGTCTCGCCACAGCAAGAGAAGTTGTTGTAACTGAGGCATAAAATGTTCAATCTTCCCCAAACTTCACATGTTCGATAAGAGTCCTGCCCTGAACACATCTGAAGGCCAATATTCCATTATAATGATAGCGCCACCTGCTGGCAACAGGAAGATTGGCACATATATGGAATAAACATTGATATATTCTACTTATATTTATGAGTTTAAACGCATATTTCTCACCGTTCACCTATTAACTAAAGCCACTCGCTGCCGGTGAGCCCGGGTGCGAGGGCCCGTTCATCGCTGCTTGCAGCTTTAATTGTTTTTTGTTTTTGGAGCAACTGGGATGGTGCCCCCTCCGGAGTTGGTGCCCTACGCAGATTGCGTACTGTAGGTAGCGACGGTACTGAACACCTTTAATATTGCAGACACTAGTCCATATCGAGATTTGATTAAATCCTCTGCTTTTTATTTATTCATTCAAAAATGGCCGAATTCCGTGACGTTCTGCTTTATTCAGCAAGTTCCAATTCCGCGATTCAATCCCTGTCGCTTTTCAAACACAAACGGACAGAATTTATGAATGAAAGTGTGAAAGTTCTGACACAAACCGAAGTTGTTACGTATCCTCACGCTTTTTAAAAGTGGATAACATATCACGTAGTAGACTACACCACTGTAGCGTTAGTTATTTATCATCTCAAAGTCTGTGCTTTCATTAAAGCTTAATTTATTGATAGATAGATAGATAGATAATCAATTTTTACCTCACATTCCCTCCTGACTCTCAGGCCGGTGACACCCCTCACAGCAAGCAGTTTCGGTCCAGATTCGGCCCACATGGAATATATGTCAGCGTTCGGAGCTGGTTCGCGAATCATTTGAGTCAGTTTGGGAGTTCGAAGCGGGATCGCGAATCATTTGAGTCAGTTCGGGAGTTCGTAGCGGGATCGCGAATCATTTGAGTCAGTTTGGGGATTGCGAATCATTTGAATCAGTTCGGGAGTTCGTAGCGGGATCGCGAATCATTTGTGTCAGTTCGGGAGTTCAAAGCGGATTCGCGAATCATTTGAATCAGTTCACAAGTTCGTAGCGGGATCGCGAATCATTTGAGTCAGTTTGGGGATCGCAAATCATTTGAATCAGTTCGGGAGTTCGGAGCGGGATCGCTAATTTCATTTCATTATTTTTTTTTTCATTAATTTATTTATTTTACAGGGACAGTGCTCATTTATTAACAGTAAAATAACTGTAAATGAGCCAGAGTTAGCTCAACAGGCTAATTTGCATCTGTTGTCCCAGTTATTATAAAGGCAACCTAAAAATCAGCATATAAAAAAAAAACATAAAATGACTTTTTACAGTCCACAAGTAATAACAACAATAGAAAAGTAATAAACAGATATAACACACCCCAATAAATAACAAGCAACGTCAGCACACAATATAGGCTAAAACATAGTGAGAAATTTCAAAGTCTGACACAAGACAATCTGCTATCAAGCAACAATTCTCAGTAGACAGTCAATAGTCTAATGTACACATATCTGTACATTAATGTATCGTCATCATGACATTTTCCCAGTGGTGAACGCAAAGCATTTTGGGAATCCGCGGCACAAACATTAGGCGCTAGAGTTCTTTGCATGAGGGAAGAACACAGTATTCAAGATGCTGTCTATCTGTCCTGCTGTTATAAACAGCAATAGTCGGTCTCACGATAGAAGTGGTATAAAGTTTAAGAATGGAATATCCTTTTATCGTTTTCCAGCGTGGAAAAGTAATAGTACAAGCCATGTTTCAGAGGTGACAAAAAGGCGACGAATGGCATGGATAGCAGCAGTAAGGAGGCCAAGATTACCTTCGATAACTCCACCACACATGATGGTGTGTTCAAAGCATTTTCACAAAGGTAAGTTACAATTACTCTCTGTAAATGTTAACTCTTAACTAGCATGAAATGGGTACAAAATGAGCTTAAGTTACCAATGTACTAAAGCGTAACGTTAATCAGTTTTAAATGTTGTACATCTATGCTACATTGCAATTTATTTGGTGACTGTGTTTGCAGTCAAACCTGCCTATGAAATGTTGGAGTGTGATCCTGCTTTGATTACAGGAATACATTAGTTTAAAATATATTAAAATAGAAAAGTCATTTTAAATTGTCATAATATTTCACAATATTACTGTTTTTTATTTTATTTTTTTAATCAAATAAATGCAGCCTTGGTGAGCAGAAGATGCTTCTTATAAAAACATTTAAATATCTTACTGACCCCAAACTTTTGAACAGTAGTGTATGTTGCCCCCTGTGTATAGCTAATCTGGATTCCTTAGGAATAGAGCTTGTGATATGACACGATTTCTTTATATTGTTTCTGTCAGACACTACACCTGCACCTGAGATGGAAGATCCTGTGAATACACCTCCATCGCCAGACACTGTTCACACCACTCATGAGACTGAGCTGAAGACTTTGCTGGATACAATTGTGGTTGAGTGCTGTGCTTTGACCAATATGTGTCCAAGTATTGTTGTGAAGGCATCATGTTAGAATTATACACCATGCTCACATCTAATATGTAAATGTTGTTTTTTTTTTCTAAAAAAAGATTTTATAATGTCTCTTCTCACATGTAATGTTTTTTTTAGCCATGGCTGTAAATAAAATACAAAAAGATTGAATGAAATTCTGCCTCCTTTATCTGTATTAAGGAAGAAGTGTGCAAAATCAGTGTTCTTTGGTTGCAAACACAATTACATAACTTATAGTAATAACAACCAACTTTATTTCAGTTTCTTCACATATTTAACATGTAAATACATTTAGATTAATACATTTACATTATAAAGAGTCGATAGAAATGATGAGAAACTGAAAATGTATGAGGTAGGTTGTGGGTGATAAGTCACAGACACATGACTCTTCTCTGGCTGGTGCGCTGCGGAGTCCGACACAGCCTAAATCGAACCACTGTTTGGTTCTGATTATCGCAAGGAAACATGTCATCAAGCTCTTCAGGCTGTCTGCAAAAGCACCACAACACAGCCTTTTCACATGCCCTTCACATGCCCTTGGAGGGTGTTACCTTGACCAGTCGCTCTGCTCCTAAGGATCAAGTCCTTTTGATTCTGTATTTTCTCGTCATATCTCATCTTTGCATTACGATATAGTTTTAGGCGGTATGCTCCGAGAGTATTTTCTTTAGCCCGCTGCATTTTGTAGGATTATATTCTGTTTTGTCAAGATAATTTTTCATTATTTTCATGCCAGAACACTAGCCTGCTATGCCAGACGATGTTAACTGGCCAAACATGCCCATAATTCTTTGCTTTCTGATGACGTTGCAGCCCAGTTGGTCACATGTGTTAGCGATCTCTAACTTCGGGAGTTCAAAGCGGGTTCGCGAATCATTTGAGTCAGTTATGGGGATCGCAAATCATTTGAGTCAGTTCGGGAGTTCAAAGCGGGTTCTTGAATCATTTGAGTCAGTTTGGGGATCGCAAATCATTTGAATCATTTCGGGAGTTCTGAGCAGGATCACAAAAAATTTGAATCGGTTCGGGAGTTCGTAGCGGGTTCGCGAATCATTTGAGTCAGTTCGGGAGTTCAAAGCGGGTTCGCGAATCATTTGAGTCAGTTTGGGGATCGCAAATCATTTGAATCATTTCGGGAGTTCTGAGCAGGATCACAAAAAATTTGAATCGGTTCGGGAGTTCGTAGTGGGTTCGCGAATCATTTGAGTCAGTTCGGGAGTTCAAAGCGGGTTCTCGAATCATTTGAGTCAGTTTGGGGATCGCAAATCATTTGAATCAGTTCAATTTTTTAAATTGGCCATAACCTTTCATTCGTTGCTGCCAACAGAGTGGCAGCAGGGGTGGCAAGGCTTTCTTTTAGGGTGGCATTTGCCACTATGCCACCCCAGTAGATCAGCCCCTGGTCTTTGGCCTCTATATGAGTGACTGAGTCTAACGTACAGCTTCTCTCTGTGTTATTATGACCCTCCACAAATGTGAAGACGGGGTACTTTTCCTCTGATGATGTCAGAGCCTGTCCATCAAATCAAAAACACAGATACTGATATCACAGGAGTTCGGACGTATAATATGAAAGGCTGATAAGCACCTAACCTTAGTGACGTCTGAGCACAGAGTCTGGAAATCTCCCTGCTGGAGGCGTAGAAACCCACCGTACAGCTGGGGTCCATGCGGTTAAACGGCATCTTCCTCACAGTTCGACAGTCATAGTCACACATTTTCAATTTTCAATATCTAGTCAGACCAATATTAATTAATCGCATCCTAAACCATGAACTTTTTTAACTTTCAGAATGTCTTGCATGTTATAAATGTCTGAATGTTAAGGATTGTGATCCTGCGGTGTGTTTGTACCCGCGGGCATTATGTGCAGCATTAGTCCGTGAGCTAACAGCATCTCTGCGCTGCGGAGCATGAAGCCCCATCCCGCGTCAGACGTGAGGGCAGAGCCGTATAGCGGAGGGAAGCCTCTCCTGTACGTCATCCACAGCAGAGAGTAGAACGCCCGCCGAAAACTCTCCCGCTCTCCTGAGAGAAGACACACGCTTACCGTGAAATCAGGATACCCAGCGACTCCTCACGTCCTGTCCTGCTTACCGGTGTAGCTCAGCCGATAGGACTGTCCCAGCAGACACACGGGACTGCTCTTACTGAGACGAGGCTTGCCCTTCAGAGACCAGCCTGAGGAGGAACAGAGATGTGTGAGGATGACCGATTCATACAGAGTCAGACAGGAGCCTGACTTCATAATCTAAGTTTAGTGAAACAGGTCGTTTGATGTGGGAGGAAGATAACGACTAGAAATCTACCAGCTTTTGATATATCAATAAAGACTACAGTTTAATATTTTGGAAGAAATGTATACTTTAATTCTGCACGAACAGATTAAATTGATCAAAAGTGACAGTAAAGACGTTACAACTTTACAAAGGATTTTTATTTCACATAAATTCTGTTCTTTTTAACTTTATATTCATCAAAGAATCCTGAAAAATAAAACATATAGTTTCCACAAACTCAAAACCATAAAAATTTACACACTGAAAAGCATGTTTTTATGAAAACTGCTCCACGTACCTCCATATTTGACATTATTCCACACTGAAAGGAGTTTGGTTTTGAGTTTGGCCTTGTCTTTTGACTCCTGGATGTGTCCGTGGACGTCTGCACTGGGATCCAGCAGGCCCGAGCTCGACGGATTGACCATCTCAAACGACGCGAGGTCATCCCTGGGCTCCATATCGCTGTCAAACTCATCACTCACATCCATGACCGGCGGGATGCTGTTACCATGACGTCCAGAGACTCTGACTCCCTGCTGTCCAATCAGAGGAGGGATGAGAGCCGCTCGTCCCTTCTGAACACTACAGGTGCTGGTGATGCTGTGGGACAGTGAGATAAAGGTTACTGTGTCACCAGAGCTCTTTAGAGAGAAATACTGAGCCATGTGACGCACATGTGACTGAAATAATCTTACCAATGTGTCAAAGCAAATGTTAAGCCACATTACCACAAAACTCCTAGATTTTACAATAATAAAAATGTTTAGAAAAATATTATGTGTATTATGGATATTATGACAATGTTACTCATTATTATTATTATTATTATTATTATTTGTTTGGACTATAGTGAATTTCAACTGTGAGGGTGACTTTCTAAGTTTGTTTGATGAGTTGATGCGGAAATCGTTTTTATTCGCCTGTAGCATAAATAAACGGATCACTTTAGCCACGAATGCGACTATATTTTTTATGTTGTCAAATGCTTACCTTAACTGTCGAGTCGTTGTGAATATCGCAGAATTTCAGATGGAAACTTTCCGCAGTACAAACATACCGCGACTCCTCTGCCTGTCTGTAACTCCGCCCTTTCCCTCTTTTACCCGGCAACATAGCTCGTGTCTGTCCTCTGATTGGCTGTCTGGTTCTGGTTCCCTCTCTGATTGGTCAACTATGTAAGTACGGGCATATCTTGGGAAGTCCCGAAAGAGTATGGCAAGCTGATTTAACTTTTAATGTTTGAAACGTGCTAGTAACTATTTTCATGCTACTAGTACTTTATTTATTTTGTACTTTTTTGATATTATCTATTCCATTATTTTTCACATGCTAGTGTTTATTCTTCAGACACTAGTACCTTATTTACAAGTAAAAATACTAGCACGTATTCATTTAGTAGTTCTCATTATTAGATACTAGTACTAGATATTCATACCTATTAAATAGATATAGTTCTTATTGATTAGCTAGTACTTATTCTACATGTTTCTAGCAAGATTTTTAATTGATGGTGGCCATTCTGTCTTATTATAATATAAAATGAGTAAAGAGCAGTTGTGACTACTAAGATCAGAAACTTTCACAATCACATTAGATCAGGTTTCAGCATTTTTCACTGCGCTATTGTAATGATTGTATGAAATATTTTACTGTAAAGTTTTAGTCAGTTAACCATTTCTTGAGTCCTTAACATCACTATCTGATTCGTGAAACATTTCACAGAGCAGTTTTGGTCATTTAACCCTTTCCTGACTTCGCTATTTTAATTTGTGAAAACTTTCACAGTAGCGTTTTGGTAAGTTAATGCTTCCCAAGTGCTTAACACCACTATTCATATTTATGAAAGGCTTAACAGTACAATTTGGTTAATTAACACTTATTTTAACTTTCCTAAAGAAAACAAAGAAAATTAATAAATACAATTTAACTACTGTTACTATACTTTTTTATGTTAGTCTGGTGGTTGGAGAGGTTATAGGAGTAGTGTGACTTGCCCAAAGTACTAATATCTCATCTATGATGAGTGGAAGAGGAATTTGAATCCTTTTATGATCGCCAACATCCTATCCCGGACCGATAGGTGGAGCCATCAGTCTTCCAATTAGATTACCCTAAAACACAGTGGGGACAGATACCAAGAGAACACACACTCACACCGTCAGGCAGTGTCAAAGCTGTAATAAATCAATCAATAAACACATGAAACACAAAAGAGACATTAAATTGAAGCATAAATGGTGTGTGAGTTGGGGGGGGGGTTGCAATATCAGATTTTATTAAATATTCATATAGAAGTATGCATGAAACAGAAAATGTTACATAAGGCATTCATATTGTTATTTGACACTCGTATTTATGCCTTGAAAAAAAATTCACAAAATGACACAGCCGCTTGTTTTAATTTTCAGTTTTTCAACTTCTTGTTGCAGCTCCTTTATTTCAGCTCCTTTCTGTTCCTGCAGGTGCTGATAGAGTTTTTCCAGTACTTCCTGGTGTTTCTGACGTTCTTCCAGCTTTTCTTTGAGCTCCTGAATGTACTGCTCTTTTCCCTCTCTGAAATCATTCAGTGCTTCTGCTTGTTTTCTGGCTTCATCCTCATGTTTCTTCTTTATGACTTTTATTTTCTCTTCATATTCCTTTTTTATTATGTCTCGAACTTTTTCTTCTATTTCTTTTCTCTTATTCTCCTCCTTCTCTCTTCTCTTCTTCTCGTCTTCTTGCTCTTGTTTCAGATCATCATGCATTTTCTCCCATCTCCTTCTCTCTTGCTCTCGTCTCTCATCATCTTCTCGTTTTCTTCTTTCCCACTCCTCTTTTCTCTCTCGCTCCAGTCTTTCATAATGTCTGTCCATTTCATTTTTCTTGTCTTTATATTCTCTCTCCTTTTCTTCCCTTTCTCTTCTCTGTTTCTGTCTCTCCTCCTCTATCTTCTGTCTTTCTTCTTCTCTCTCCCTTTCAAATTTCTTTCTCATTTTCTCCAGTTCTTCTTGTTTTTCTCTCAGTTGTTCCTCGTGTTTCTCTTTCCTCTTTCTTTCCTCTTCGTCTCGTTCTCTCATCTGTAGTTTCTTTTCATCCTCCCATTCTCTCTGCTGTCGTTTAATTTCCTCTTGAGTCTCTTTTCTGTCATTTTCAGCCTCTTTTATTTTTCTCACCCATTCTTGTCTCTCTTTTTCTTCTTCTTCAATCCTCCTTTTCTGCTCAGATTCTCTCTTTTTTATTTCCTCTTCCTGCTTCATCTGTAATTCTACAATGATACGTTCTTGCTCCTTTTTCATAATTTCATGATCTTGTCTGTATTTTTCTTCCCTCTTTCTATCTTCTTCTTCTCTCTTTTTTTGCTGTGATCTCTGGTTTTCAGTCTCTCTCTTCATCTTTTTGATTTTTCTATGATATTCATCTCTTTGCTGTTGTTCCTCTTCTGATCGTTTCTGGTTTTCAATCTCTCGTTTCTTCTGTTCCGTTTTCTCTTTCTCTTCAAACTCTTTTCTGAGTTTTTCCTCTTTTTCTTTTAGTTGATTCTCCATTTTCATTCTCTCTTCATCTGCTCTCTGTTTCTCATCCTCGAGTCTCTTCATCAGGTTTTCCTTTTCCAGCTCATATTTGGTTTTTAATTCCTCATTTTGTGTCTGAATCTCTCTTTCTCTTTCTTTCAGTATTTGCTCCATTTTCTTTTTAATGGACATCTCAGCCTCCTCAAACATGCTGTTAGTGAAATATCGACCAGCATTACTATTTTTCACTCCTTCTATCATGTTTAAAAGTTGAATTACTTGAGTTTTGTCTCGTTTTTCTCTATTATTGAAAGCCAGGAATCTGTTTCCACAATCTCTGATCAATTTCTTGAGTTCTGGACAATTATAATTATTCACAAAGTCTTGTATGGATTCATTTTCCAGTTCATCTCCTCTGGTGAAGAGAACGATGCTGAACTGAGCAGCTTTATGACTGAATATCTGCTTTACCAGATCCATAGCATCCATTGACTCTTTGGTGAATCTTCCCAAACTCAACACAATGACAAACACATGAGGTCCAGGTGACGACATTGAAATGCATTTTACTATTTCTTGCACCACTTGATCATTTGACAGTGTGGTGTCGAAGAGACCTGGAGTATCAACAACAGCTACTGATCGACCATCAGTCTGTCCAATCCCCTTCTCACAAACTGTCGTCACTGAATCTGGTCTTAATTGGCTGTGAAACTGATTTCTTCCCAGAATAGTGTTTCCTGTTGCACTCTTCCCACTTCCTGTTCTCCCGATTAACACAATCCTCAAACACTCCTGATCGTCTGCTTCACCTTCAGCACCTGAAAAAGTAATGGTGGAATTCATATATTAATACAAATACTGCGGATTCAAGTCTGGTGTTGTTCAGTCAAATCATATGGCAGTGTCTCTAATTGACTTTAGTTTTATTCGCTGGGTAAGAATCAAGTCAGATGGGATTTTTATCTTCTGGAATGCTAGTAAAATTTCTAGAAGTCTGCTGTCATTTTGATAGGTTGGTCTGCTACTAAGTTTGGTTGGTTAAGAAGCATCTGGTTCTGTTCAGGATACAGACTTTAGGAAATAAAATGCATTGATTTACACATGGTTATCTAAGATTTCAGTTGGTGTCTAACTAGTCTATTTTCTGCTGTAAACTCATTTAAAAATAATTCATAAAACAGCTAGTGTGTGTCCATGGCCAGTGGAGTGTTAATGTCTCAGTCATCAAGTGTTTGAGATGCTTTTCTTTACTGAATCTTTAAAGTTGTCATAGAATGCCAAAATCACTTTTATAAAGTGTTTGAACACAGTTGTGTGGCCACCATGTGTGAAAACAACTAACCCATAATGATAAAAGTCCACCCACTCTGCTGAAATGAGAACTGCTTAGTTAGCAAATGTAGATTTCACTACATTCCTTAAGAGTTTCAGAAATATTCAAGGGGACAGATTATTGATTGTCTTTTGCATCAATTGATTTAGGGTATGGACAGTTCAACTGGCTCACTAAAAAGTACGGATTCAAAAGAATGATTCTTTCATGAATGGGACATCACTATTTTTAAGCAAAAGATTTGAGTGAGATTTGACTCACTGTCAGTACTGACGATGGAGATGATAAAATACTTAAATATGCACTCAATACTTGGTCGGGAATCCTTTTGCAGAAATGACTGCTTCAATGCGGCATGGCATGGAGGCAATCAGCCTGTGGCACTGCTGAGGTGAGGCCCAGAATGCTGCGATAGCGGCCTTAAGCTCATCCTTCACAATATCCCACAGATTCTCTATGGGGTTCAGGTCAGGAGAGTTGGCAGGCCAATTGAGCACAGTAATACCATGGTCAGTAAACCATTTACCAGTGGTTTTGGCACTGTGAGCAGGTGCCAGGTCGTGCTGAAAAACGAAATCTTCATCTCCATAAAGCTTTTCAGCAGATGGAAGCATGAAGTGCTCCAAAATCTCCTGATAGCTAGCTGCATTGACCCTGCCCTTGATAAAACACAGTGGACCAACACCAGCAGCTGACATGGCACCCCAGACCATCACTGACTGTGGGTACTTGACACTGGACTTCAGGCATTTTGGCATTTCCTTCTCCCCAGTCTTCCTCCAGACTCTGGCACCTTGATTTCCGAATGACCTGCAAATTTATCCAAAAGTCCAGTGCTGCTTCTCTGTAGCCCAGGTCAGGCACTTCTGCCGCTGTTTCTGGTTCATAAGTGGCTTGACCTGGGGAATGCGGCACCTGTAGCCCATTTCCTGCACACGCCTGTGCAATGTGGCTCTGGATGTTTCTACTCCAGACTCAGTCCACTGCTTCCGCAGGTCCCCCAAGGTCTGGAATCGGTCCTTCTCCACAATCTTCTTCAGGGTCCGGTCACCCCTTCTCGTTGTGCAGCGTTTTTTGCCACACTTTTTCCTTCCCACAGACTTCCCACTGAGGTGCCTTGATACAGCACTCTGGGAACAGCCTATTCATTCAGAAATCTCTTTCTGTGTCTTACCCTCTTGCTTGAGGGTGTCAATGATGGCCTTCTGGACAGCAGTCAGGTCGGCAGTCTTACCCATGATTGCGGTTTTGAGTAATAAACCAGGCTGGGAGTTTTTAAAAGCCACAGGAATCTTTCGCGGGTGTTTAGAGTTAATTAGTTGATTCAGATGATTAGGTTAATAGCTCGTTTAGAGAACCTTTTCATGATATGCTAATTTTTTGAGATAGGAATTTTGGGTTTTCATGAGCTGTATGCCAAAATCATCAGTATTAAAACAATAAAAGACCTGAAATATTTCAGCTGGTGTGCAATGAATCTAAAATATATGAAAGTTTAATTTGTATTATTACATTGTGGAAAATAATGAACTTTTATCACAATATGCTAATTTTTCTGAGAAGGACCTGTATATAAATATATATAAATACTGATAATCAGTTGCATATTCACTGCATATGGAATTACTTTGTGAACATATTTCCAACTATTGTTTCTCCTAGATAAAAGTAAATGACCATAAATGATGGTAATGTCTTTATTCTTACTTCTTACTCACTTTTTTTCTGCTCTAACTCTTTGATTTTACTCTTCATTTCACTAATTTCTTCCTCCAGTTCATGTCTGACTCTGTTCTCTTGAGCTTTCACATACATCTGTAGTGAATACGGTTTAGTCTTCAGGGTTTCTATATAATCCAGTAGATCTGGGATCTGTCTTGAGTTTTCAGGTTCATTAAACTCCATCACTCTGTACTGATCTCCACAGCGGCTTATTAACCTCTGAGATTCTGGGCTGGATTTGACTAAATCTAATGCAAGTCCTGCAGTACTGCGCTCTGATGTGAAAAGAAGCATGAAATGCTGTTTGGAATAAAATCTCTTCAGGATCTTTTCTATTTCTGCTTTGTCTTCATCAGTCAGTGGAGTAACAGGAATGACAATGATGAAAACATGAACTCCAGGATCACAGAGAGACACACAGTTGAGAGTCTGACGCATCACTTCCTCCTCTGAGAGACAATTGAGAGCTGGAAGCTCCACCACACTGATCAGACGACCATGAGTCTTCTCCTCTTTCTTCACACACTCTTCACACGCTTTCTGATCTGGATGTTTTATCTTCTTCCCTCGTAAAAATTTGGATACAGAGACTTTAAATGTTGGATTACTTCCACACAGAACCAGATTCAACTTCTGTTTTTTAGATGAATTTGCTGAAACTGAAAAAACAAAAACAAATTAAGATACTTTCAAAATAGTTCAAGCTTTGCTATAGCACACTTTCTTAAAGGTATAGCTCACCCAAAAATGAAAATGCTGCCATTAATTGCCCATCCTCATGTCGTTCCAAACCCGTTAGAGCTTCGTTCATCTTCAGAAGACAAATTAAGATATTTTTTGGATGAAATCCGAGAGCTCTCTGACCCTGCATATAAAGCAATGCAACAACCACATTCAAGTCCCAGAAAGATAATAAGGACATTGTTAAAATAGTCCATGTGGCATCAGTGGATCAACCATTATTTTAAGAAATTACAAGAACACTTTTTTGTGCACAAAGAAAACAAAAATAATAACAAAAATAACTTGTGCCTGGTTTTTAAGCACACTCGTGCATCACTGTACTGTCGTGAACATGTGTCGAACACTGAAATGGAAGATAAGAAATTGTTAAATGTTTTTTTTTTCTTTTTTTTCTTTGTGCATAAATCGTTTTCTCATATAGCTTCATTAAATACAAGTTGAACCACTGATGTCAAGTGGACTATTTTAACAATGTCCTTACCACCTTTCTGGGCCTTGAATGGGGTAGTTGTTTTGCCATCTTTGCAGGATGACAAAGATTTCATCTTAATTTGTGTTCTGAAGATGAATTAAGGTCTTATTGTGCATTCACACCAGATGTGATTGAGGTATTTACATGTTAAGTCAATGCAAAGACGCGAATAGACATCCTACGGTGTGATTTGCATGAATGAGGTAGCACAAATTACTGGGTGCGAATTTAACATTTCTGGCGTTTTGACGCATTGAAAAATCTGCACGAATGAAATCACAATGCTGCATGAACTCAACTGGCAGAAGCCCCTCCCATGACGCAAATTCACGTTCATGTTTAAGTTTCACATGCGAAAGAGGTGAATTTCACATGTAAATGAAACGAGTAAACTCAAGCATCCAACTATGCCTGAAGAACGCAATTTTCCTTTTTAGGTGAACTTAGTTGTATTATATGTAGCTTACTAGTGTTTAATCAACTTACTGTTGGGACGAATATGAATATCTGGACTTGTCTTTCTTAAATTGGCTGGGGGAAAAGTAAACAAGTAAAAATTAAATAAATAAATGTGTAAGCAATATAAAAAAAAAATGTTCCCATGTTCTGTATCCTGACATGCTAACAACACAAGTGTAACGGTTGAGACCACTAAGGATCCAGTATATATATATATATATATATATATATATATATATATATATATATATATATATATATATATATATATATATATATATATATATATTTTGCACTTCACTATGCTGCTTTTATTTTCTGTTCTTCTTTCTGTCCAACGAGTTAACAATTGTTCCCATACCTCTTTTAATCCTTGTCTCTTAGCTCCTTGTCATATGATTAGCTTGAATTCTATACATTTGAGTTTAACAAATATTAAAGATGGCAGTTTTAATTAAACTTAAATGTTTATGACAACTTGTTTATACAACACACTTGACAGTGACAAAAATCTACATATTTCCTTTATCTTTTCATTGTCTTTATTTTGTAATTTGACACATTATTTTGTCCAACCGCTGTAAGTACTGATCAGATTGTGCAAAGGCTGTTTAGTCAGATCGACTTATGTTTAATTACACTCTATATAAATTGACTTCATTTTCACAGCATTAAAAGAGCAATTCTGACAACTTACAAAAGAGTCTTCCCTCATCACTTCTCCTTTTCTGTCTCTCTTTGGGTTTTCCATCATTATTGTGGTGAGAGCTCTTCTTGTTTTCTTCCTCTGAATTAAAATGCTCTTCATCCACAGACGTTCCAATAACATTATGAAATATGTCACATGTGAGATATTCTTCCTTGTTTTCCTTGAGTATCGTATCAACTCTTTTATATATGTCTGCTTGCAGTTCTGGTTTTATTTCATCCAGCTGAAGATGTTCTCCTCCACACTCCTTTATTAACTGATGAATAGTTGTCTCCAGAGCATTGCTTACAATCAACTGTTCAGGATGGCTGATTATGGAGCTAAATAGTGATCTGTATATCTCTTTATCAGTCGTGAGAACAATGGCGCGTCTAATCGCATCCTCACTGAATTTGTTCAGCACATATTTCACTCTTCTCATGTCCTCCTCGGTGAAGTCTTTATACTGCAGTATGAGTATGAACGCATGAGGTCCTGGTTCAGAGTGTTCCACACATTCTCTCACTGTCTGCGTGATCTGATAGTCTGAGAGGTTAGGATTCAGCAGATGAAGAGCGTTAATGACTGTGACGTGTCTGTCCTTCACCATTCCACCGATTTTCATCACACTGAGCTGCTCTAAAGCTGTAGTTTCTTCATTCTCATGCAGATCTATTCCCAGCATTAGGTTTCTGACTCTGCTGTTTTCTGATAGATTCTTCCCCAGAAGAACAATCCTCAGATCACGCACTAGAAAACACAAAATGCATACTGCAAATTTAGAAACAATAAAAAATTATAATTTAAAAACTGCATTTTAAACATTGATTTAATTTCATATTTACATTACTGAATATAAAAAGGAGAAATGGTTTGGTTGTGTAAAATAATTTAAATTTTTCATTACACCATGAATCCTCAACAAACCGTTTACTCAATTAAGAATTAAATATGCATTCATATTTACATTGTACCTATGAGTTGGAATCTTAAATTTAATTGACTCACTCGTATGGGGAGGATCACTTAAACTTTGCAGACTTTGCATGTCTGAAAATAAAATCATCCATTTAGTATACAAATATGATGCATATAACATTCAAACCTTTATCATGACTTAAATTGGAGAATCAGAGAACATATGAAAGTTAATAAAAGATCAAGACCGAATGTTGTGACAAACTCTCAAAATGATTAATTTACAAATAATCAATAAACAAACAAACAAACGAGTGAGTGTCCATAAAGTGTTAGTTTTTTTTCTTCAGTATTTGAAACTTACGTAGGTTGAACTCTTTAGCTGCATATGATGTGACTGCATCTATAAAAAGCCAAGCAGAACACAAAATAATCACCTCAAAATACTTCTCACACAACTAAACTCAAAGCCAAAATAGCAAATACAAAAAACATCCAAACCAATTTAAGACTTACAATTTAATTGATGTTCAACAAATAAAAAATAGAGAAACAAAAGATAAAGCTTGGCTTATTGAATATCAGGTCCTTTTCTATGAAAACATTTTTTTGTAATTGATATGATCACTGATCATAATCTAGATGTGCCGTTTGAAAACCTGATGATTACATTATTTTAAATGAGTCTACCCCCCAAGGTTACTGTTATAATCATTAGCCACGTCCAAAAGGTAAAGGGGGAGGTGTTGCTTCAATTTATAACAATGTTTTCAGTATTTCTCAGAGGGCAGGCTTTTTAGGTGGGTTTCAGCCCCCATCTGTCACCTTCTAAGCTCCTAAAAGTGGTGTTTTTTGAAGTCAAAGATCCTCTTCTATTACTACTTTGTCATTGTCTTTAGGATATGTCCCTAAAACCTTCAAAATGGCTGTTATTAATCCTCTAATAAAAAAAAAAAACACTATGCTGTTAATTACAGGCCGATCTCGAATCTTCCTTTTTTTTTGTCAAATATACTAGAAGAGGTAGTATTCTCACAATTATATTCCTTCTTAGAGAAAATTGGTATCTGTGAGGATTTCCAGTCAGGATTTAGACTGTATCATAGTACTGAGACTGCTCTCCTTAGAGTCACAAATGACCTGTTCTTATCATCTGATTGTGGTTGTATATCTCTATTAGTGCTATTGGATCTTAGTGCTGCGTTTGACACAATTGACCAAAACATTCTTTTGCATAGACTAGAAAACTTTGTTTGCATTAATGGAAGTGCATTAGCATAGTTTAAATCATACTTATATGACAGCCATCAATTGGTAGCAGTGAATGAAGAGGTATCATATCGACCACAAGTGCAGTATGGAGTACACCGAGGCTCAGTGCTAGGGCCGTGAATATTCTCTCTTTACATGTTATCATTGAAAGATATAATCAGGAAACATGGTGTTAGCTTTCACTGTTATGCTGATGACACTCAGCTATATATTTATTCTCGGCCTGGTGAAAAAACATACAAATTTGGAAAAACTAACAGAAAGCATAGTCACTATAAAAAAATTGAATGACGAGTAATATTTATTGCTTTAAAAAAAACAAAAAAACAGAGGTGTTAATTATAGGACCTAAAACCTCCACATATAATAACATAGAACGCTGTCTAAGACTTGATGGCTGCTCCGTCAATTCGTCGTCATCAGGAACCTAGGTGTGCTATTTGATAGCAACCTTTCCTTCGAAAGCCACGTTTCTAGCATTTGTAAAACTGCATTTTTCCATCTCCAAAATATATCTAAATTGCAACCTATTTATGACCTTTAAAATTGTGAAGTGCTTTGACACAATCTGTATTGTTTAAAGCACTATATAAATAAAGGTGACTTGACTTGACTAAACTAAAACTTGTCTGTATCAAAGAGACAAACCCGCTGCATATTTCGTCAATTTTTGATGAATTAAATCCATTTTGAGAAAATGTTACTTATTAGTGGATTACCTTTATTTACTCCATGTAGCCTACTTTATAAATATACATATATTATCAGAATTTGTTACACTTTTGAAAACAATAGCATTTCAGCCTATACAGTAACTTCTATATTTCATTCTTATTTGATTTGTTGCCTACCCATTGTGGATGTGTTTTCACCGTCACCGGGTTCAGTGTTGATTCGAATTGTGACTCTTCAGCAGGTTCTTCCTCCCGTCCCATCCACACACATCACACTCTTCTGGAGTCTCACGTATTTGAAGCCTAGAAGCTCATCAGGTTACAGCCATTTATAATCACTCTTTTTCACAATGCTAACCAAGACAGTATTAAGTGATCAAAAGCGTGTTGTTACAGTATCAAGTAACAAGCATCAGATGTAGCCTAACAGAAGTGAGAAGTGAAATAGAAATTGAACAGAGGATTTGGCAATGACATATTCACACTTCTCTCATTACATTTTACACTTCTCTTTTACTTTCAGTCTCAAAAAGTTTTACATTTACATCGAACTGAACTTCAATGTCCAGCTCTCATTGGTGGTTTAATTTATGAAGTTGACCTACAGCCTGGGATGTGAAGTTTATTGGGAACTAAAATACATAAAAGAAACAAATTGCTACATTGGAGCAATGCCAATTTAACAAAATGATATAGATGCATAATTATAAAAATAAAGTCCTTTGCATGTTCTTGAACTACTTACACTTCACAATAATGGGTTTGTTTTTGGCAATTGGGCTTCATTTAACCAACAGTGATATTACGGTTTTGTTAAGCTGCTCTAAACACACTGGTTCACAGCTGATGACTGATAGCATCAAGACTACAGCCCTACAATAAAGCCTATGTAAGTGATCATATTTTATCATTTATAGGCCTTCGAAATTTTCATATCAGTCTGCCACCCAAAAAGCGATGATTAATTTTAATGGGACAACTCACTTTAAAACACAAGCAAGTGTCTGAAATACCTTACAATTGGGATTGAATAGTGATTCTGATCAGATATTTGTTATTTGGTATGCTAAAGGTTACATATGCTAACATTCCCTTAATCAAGAAATGTTATGCTTACGAAAATACCAGAGACCACCTAAAAAAAATTCAAATGCTCCGTT
This sequence comes from Carassius gibelio, assembly GCF_023724105.1. NCBI lineage: Eukaryota > Metazoa > Chordata > Actinopteri > Cypriniformes > Cyprinidae > Carassius > Carassius gibelio. The sequence continues at coordinate 29,761,697 of NC_068373.1, forward strand.
TAAACTCATATTACATCGGGTTTCTTTTTGTGAGCTCCCTCTGTTATTCTGGCTGAAGGGATAACAGTCTCCACCTTATTTTTCAGAAATAAACAGAAAGTGCAAGACTTCTGGTTCATTAGCCACTGTAGGGAGATAACCAGAAGAATTACAAAGTGCAGTAATTCCAGTAGTAAAACTGTTTGTCCTACAAACCAATGTGTTCATAATTAAGACTATAAAATAAAAAAATTATGGTAAGATACACCAGTTTGCAATATCAAGCAGCAAAAAAATTTGGTTGATTGTGAGACACGAGACAGCACTCAAACTTCCTCAAATTATACCATTTTGTGGGAAATTAATATAAATGAGTATAAATTAATAATAATCATATATAAAATAATATTAAAAATGTTTGTTCTTTTCAAATAAATTTATATTGTATGAAATTACAGTATATAAAGTACATGTCATATTATAAAGATAACATAATTTAAATTAAATGGATCTCATCTTCCATTACTTTTAAAAGCCAGTTGCGCTCGTGCCATGACGGATTTGCTATTTACACGGCGAAATTTGGCAAGCGCAAAGACAGAACATGTCTCCGAGATGCAAGGGAGCTGCTCGTGTGCGAGCAAATAGATAAATCTGATACATGTGATGACTATGCATCAGGGGCGATTCTAGGGTCAGAGCTTTAGGGGTGCTGAGCACCACTGCTACCACCCACCCTCTTTTCACACAAAAACAAACAATATGTCAACTGTTCTGTCTTTCCATCCCTGGCCTCATCAGCCATAATGGTATACATATTTGCTCCCTTTATCTCAGGCTTGGTGGTCTCTATGTTGCACTCCCTCTGTCTCTTAATTTCTTTCACTAGTCAATTCCCTCTCATCCCTTATGGACTCTCCCTGTTGTTTTCCTCCTCCTTTATTATGAAAAAAAATGTGGTGTAAAATAATGTAAAAAAAAAAAAAGTAAAAGTAATATAGGCTACTTAATGCCAATAGGTTTGTATAGGAGTATGAGTAGTTACTGTTTTGCTTGCCACTAGTCAATTTATTGTTGTTGTTTCCTCACCTGGTTCTTCCTCCATGCTCTCCCTTTCCCTTTCTCCTTCGCCATCTCCCTCTCTTTCCCTTGGCACTGACAATCATACACAAATATATTGTAGGCAGGAGAGTTGAGGTCAGTTTGTCATGTCACAAAAATGAGACCATTTGCAGATTTTAATGACATGATCAAAAGGCACACAGAGGCGTGTCATTTTAAATGTCTTTATTATTATGATTATTATTATTGGGCTTAGAAACTTTTTTAAATGACAAATTCCTTTCACAAGAGAAGCTTGTGAGTTTGAAAAAAAAATTATAATAATATAAGCAGGGGACCATTGCCTAGATAAGTAATTTGATACAATAACAGCTGGTTTGCATTCTGTTACTTTAGCTTAACACTTTTCAGAGAAAAAAATAAAAAATAAAAAAATAAACAAAAACAAGACAGAGGTCATTATGGACTGTCCCTAGTCTCTCACCTGGATCTGTCTTTTTTATTTTAAAGAATTTTCGTATGTCCATTGCTCACTGCCAGGCCACAGACACACACACACACAGAGAGAGAGAGAGAGTTATGCTAGGAGTTCAGGAGTTAAGCCTGGTTCAGGTTAAATGTGTGATGAATGAATAAATACAGCAAAAGAAAAACATGAAACTTTCTTTTATTGTCTAGTTTGAAAGTCAACCACAACTGAAAAATAACAGGTATAAATCTAGGAACTAATAACAATTCATTTAAAAAGCCACAGTGAGTGTTTTCAGTGATACGTCGTTTGTTTTCACTCCAAACGCCAGGGCTTCATGTTTCCATGACGACTGACCAGAAAAGACGCACGTGACGTCACGTTTACATGACTCCCGATTGTTAAAATGAGTATCAAATTAACGATAAACTTTAACAACAGAGACACATGTACGCACTACACAGGTACGCAGTTTATTTGTCGCGCTTCTGTTTTTGTTTCACGCTCTAGCAGTTAAGAAACAGAACTGCATGCGTCTTGCGGAAGAACATTGTAACCGGCGTTACTTCTCTCGGTTTATGACTATGGACGAGTCACCCAGGTCCTCTGCTACTCCACAGCGGCGGCGACCCGCCGGACTAAAATAGTCCGAAAATAAACACTTATTATAGGTGTACCACTATGGTGATTCAGGATACTGACTCCAGTACTCACCGATATGGTTTTGGAATCAGAACAACTCTAGGTAAAAGGAAAGAAGTGTCAGACACAGCTTTGGAGTAACTTAGTTGCATCACGGGTTCACTCTGCGTGTGTTTCGCGCTGAATGACGGTCGTGCTGAGCGGTACAGGTACAGAGGAGAAGTAGAAGAAGAGAAGAGGATGACACCATTGCTATGCGGGGATGTTTTCATTTTCCTCCTTAACACATACATTTTAAACCACAAACTACGGAGTATGTTTTGGACATTATTTAACCGTGTAAAAGACGAACAAAAAATTTAGAATAACAAAATTTCTCACTCCAAGTTTTAGGGGTGCTGAGCTCTTTTTTAGGGGTGCTGAAGCACCCCTAAAAAGGGGCTAGCCTCGCCCATGCTATGCATTATGACATGTAGGCATTTATATTTATATATATATATATATAATTAGCCTACAAAAATCCTATGCATAGCAATCCTTCAATTTTTTATATTTGGCATGTTTGTGTGCTGCTGTGTGTCCCTGTGTTTAATAAGCAGCGTGTATGCGCTTTGCGGACCTGCCTATAGACGGTTGATCTGGTACGCTCACACGCTGCTTTATCAGACATATAACATGCAAGTCTTCCTTCAGAAATACAGCGATATAAAAACACCTGTGCCTCGTTTTGTTATTTAAGCATATAAATGTAAGGAATTATTGTTATTAAACGTGCAGTACGTAACATTACTCATGTTTATTCAACGAAGCTTTTTGAAAATTGATCAGTTTTAAAATTGTGGCGAGTCTCCAAAAATAAATAAATGTATGGGAAACACATCCCGCAGCACAACCACCTGAGCCCAACTTCAGTCTACTCATCACCTTGACTTTAACTGCGTTTGTAGAAGGCACCGCCAGGCAGACTGATATACGCAACACAGAACGGAAGTTAACTTAGGTCCAGGCACGTGTGGCTGATGAAACCGTCTATACTAACACGCTCTTTAAATAACAAAGAAAAAACATTGCACCAGACTTTAGACAAGATTTGAGTTGGTCTATGGCGCAGTCTATTTTAAGCTCCTTAAAATAGCATTGCACCAGCAATGCACCTGAACACACCACTTTTTAGACCAGCACGCCCATGGGCGCTCAAACAGGCGTAAATGCATTTGCTAATTAAATGACGCGGGTTTGGACGGGAAAATGCGAACAGCGCCGGACTGAAACTAGCAAACACACTTGCGATGTGCCTTGTGTCCAGGGGCGTAGCAACCGGGGGGGACGGGGGGGACACGTCCCCCGCACTTTTAGAAACAGGTGATTCTGACCCCTGCTAATTTTTTTTTTTTTTTTTTTTTTTTTTAGGATCCAGCGTGAATATTTCCTGTAGTGTTCTCTGATTTGTTACTTAGATTTGAGTGAAGTAACATTCAGCCAATCACAGAGCGAATCATCTCCTGGGCGCGTCTGCTATGAGCTTCAAATCTCTTGTTGCTCTTCTGAATTTTCGTTCGTTCGTTTGTTCACTTTGCTATTAGGCCGTCTGGGATAAAATGCACCCCAGAAAAAAGCAAAGGACGATTACATACTTTTTTCAAACACACACTGTAAGTATGTTACAGTATGTCGCGATGACACGAATCGCGCGATAAAGTTTTCATGTTATGATTTAACCTATTGAACCCGTATGGACCTCGTCACATCGCGCCGGATTGCTCTCCTAATTGTCACTTTGGATAAAAGCGTCTGCTAAATAAGACGTAACAATATTATTGGTTTCTGCTGTCTTTTGTTTGTCTACGTGCTGCTCGCGGAGTAAAATTATCATTTCACAATAAATCATATTTGTTTTGCAACGAATATCTTAAAATACTTTATCAAATTTTATTCTTTTAATTCATAACTGTTACTTTATGTCCTAACTAGTCTGCAGGAAAGGCAGGCTGTGACGTCACTGGCAGAGAGAGGGGGCAGTTGCTCAACCTCTCCAGAATGTGTACACGTGAGATTTGTATCTGGGTAACTCCGCCGCCGTACCCCCGAAGCAATCTAAAATAGTCCGAATATAAACACTTATTATAGGTGCACCCTAGTGATTCAGGACAAGCCAAAAACACGGTTTGGAAAATAGATTCATGTTGTACTCGCTTATTATATAAATTTTCTACATTTTGAACACAAACAAAGTTACGGACCGCAGCTCTGATTGGTTGTTTTGGTTTTTTACCGGGAGTGATGTATTTCTGCAAATGGCAATAGGAGCACTGGGAGGAGCCAGAGGAGCTTGATTTTTTCACAGATTATCTGTCTCATATTTTTCATAAAATGTATGTTGTATAAAATTACTGTAGATGTAATCTGTATACTCATTTAACACCTGTTTTTGTCCAACTGTTAAAAAAAAAGTTATTGTTCAAATGTAGTGCAACTGAAATATTGTAAATATCATAAAATATCTTTATTTCATAAAAAAAAAAAAAATTATAGATGGTCTCCCATTGGTCTCAAAGTCCTGCAGTATTTTTAAATTTCGAGTATGATTTAACAAAAATAGGTTCCTGTAAGCTATCATGTCATGTTCCCAAATTTGAAAAAGTAAAATGCCAATTGGTATTCTATTTAGAATTTATTATGAACATCAGCTTTGGGTCAAATCACCATACAGCTGTCCCCCCCACTTTTAAAATGGCTGCTACGCCCCTGCTTGTGTCGCATTGCGCCGGGTGTATGATAGGGCCCAAGAGTTAAAATACCTGGTGAAAAAACATACAAATTTGGAAAAACTAACAGAAAGCATAGTCACTATAAAAAAATTGAATGACGAGTAATATCTATTGCTTTTAAAAAAAAAAAAAAACAGAGGTGTTAATTATAGGACCTAAAACCTCCACATATAATAACATAGAACGCTGTCTAAGGCCGGTGACACACTGGATGCGTGGCGTGAGCGCCGCGTGTCTGAAGCGTCCCAGAAGCGTCCCAGAAGCGTGGCGGATTCTGTGTCTTTACACACCAGAAGCGTGCCTGACGCGGCGCTGGCGCGCTGCTGCTGTAGAGGGAGACCGTTGACCGACCAGGCTCATGTCTTCATTACAACAATATATACTTTTTTCTACACACCTACACCTACGCCTACTGATAAAGGACGAAATAGATTATGTTTGACAGGTGCAATATTTGAAAATCGATAATTATTATTATTATTTTTTTATTACATTTATATCTGAATTTATGTCAACCTATGGACTTTCAAATATCAAAATATCAGGAAATCATATGTATTTGTGTACAAAATGACATTTAAACACATTTTACTATTATATTTAGCCTGGAAAAGCTTCCAACACGCGCGCGTGTCGCGGTAAAAATAGGCGTCGGTTCTAGCAAGCAAGCGTTTGCCGCGCGGCTCGAGCCGCGCCTGAGACGCGTGTCTCACGCAGGCGGTCTGTAAGCTCTAACCTGTTAACATGGGAGCCGAATTAAAAACCGACACGCCACGCGGCTGAGACGCTTGCGCCACGCATCCAGTGTGTCACCGGCCTAAGACTTGATGGCTGCTCCGTCAATTCGTCGTCATCAGGAACCTAGGTGTGTTTTAAGTGTTTTAAGTGTCTGAAATACCTTACAATTGGGATTGAATAGTGATTCTGATCAGACATTTGTTATTTGGTATGCTAAAGGTTACATATGCTAACATTCCCTTAATCAAGAAATGTTATGCTTACGAAAATACCAGAGACCACCTAAAAAAAATTCAAATGCTCCGTTTAAACTCATATTACATCGGGTTTCTTTTTGTGAGCTCCCTCTGTTATTCTGGCTGAAGGGATAACAGTCTCCACCTTATTTTTCAGAAATAAACAGAAAGTGCAAGACTTCTGGTTCATTAGCCACTGTAGGGAGATAACCAGAAGAATTACAAAGTGCAGTAATTCCAGTAGTAAAACTGTTTGTCCTACAAACCAATGTGTTCATAATTAAGACTATAAAATAAAAAAATTATGGTAAGATACACCAGTTTGCAATATCAAGCAGCAAAAAAATTTGGTTGATTGTGAGACACGAGACAGCACTCAAACTTCCTCAAATTATACCATTTTGTGGGAAATTAATATAAATGAGTATAAATTAATAATAATCATATATAAAATAATATTAAAAATGTTTGTTCTTTTCAAATAAATTTATATTGTATGAAATTACAGTATATAAAGTACATGTCATATTATAAAGATAACATAATTTAAATTAAATGGATCTCATCTTCCATTACTTTTAAAAGCCAGTTGCGCTCGTGCCATGACGGATTTGCTATTTACACGGCGAAATTTGGCAAGCGCAAAGACAGAACATGTCTCCGAGATGCAAGGGAGCTGCTCGTGTGCGAGCAAATAGATAAATCTGATACATGTGATGACTATGCATTATGACATGTAGGCATTTATATTTATATATATATATATATATATATATATATATATATATATATATATATATATATATATATAATTAGCCTACAAAAATCCTGTGCATAGCAATCCTTCAATGTTTTATATTTGGCATGTTTGTGTGCTGCTGTGTGTCCCTGTGTTTAATAAGCAGCGTGTATGCGCTTTGTGGACCTGCCTATAGACGGTTGATCTGGTACGCTCACACGCTGCTTTATCAGACATATAACATGCAAGTCTTCCTTCAGAAATACAGCGATATAAAAACACCTGTGCCTCGTTTTGTTATTTAAGCATATAAATGTAAGGAATTATTGTTATTAAACGTGCAGTACGTAACATTACTCATGTTTATTCAACGAAGCTTTTTGAAAATTGATCAGTTTTAAAATTGTGGCGAGTCTCCAAAAATAAATAAATGTATGGGAAACACATCCCGCAGCACAACCACCTGAGCCCAACTTCAGTCTACTCATCACCTTGACTTTAACTGCGTTTGTAGAAGGCACCGCCAGGCAGACTGATATACGCAACACAGAACGGAAGTTAACTTAGGTCCAGGCACGTGTGGCTGATGAAACCGTCTATACTAACACGCTCTTTAAATAACAAAGAAAAAACATTGCACCAGACTTTAGACAAGATTTGAGTTGGTCTATGGCGCAGTCTATTTTAAGCTCCTTAAAATAGCATTGCACCAGCAATGCACCTGAACACACCACTTTTTAGACCAGCACGCCCATGGGCGCTCAAACAGGCGTAAATGCATTTGCTAATTAAATGACGCGGGTTTGGACGGGAAAATGCGAACAGCGCCGGACTGAAACTAGCAAACACACTTGCGATGTGCCTTGTGTCGCATTGCGCCGGGTGTATGATAGGGCCCAAGAGTTAAAATAAAATAAGAGTTAAAATGGCTTGCCATAGAATAAGTACACTAAGTATTAGTTCATTATACTGGGTTTAATCATATTATGTAGTTTAGTCTGAAGCATCAGAAAATGGTAAGAATTTGTACATTTATTGATTTGTGCTTAACTGCATTCAAACTGCTGCTAAATAATCAGTAGTTCAAACTTATTGATTACATTAGGATAGTTGACATATACTTCAAGATTTACCTAACTTTTACTTTTTCTATCTTTTTTATTATTAATTTGTTTTATATTATGGTATAATATTTTATTTTAACTGCAAACATTTTCACTGCAAACATAAAAATTAATTTGCTTATATGTACAGTTTTAAACTTTGGTGTGCACATCATTTGTCAAAAATCCTGCTATAACAAATCAATATTTATATTATGTTTATAATAATTTTTTATATTATTATGATGTTTATATAATCTATCAAGTATTTACTGTATGTATAAACACACGCAAAAAGGACAGACAACATAAAACAGTCATCTTATTCATTATTATAGCACTTTATTATTGATATTTTTTAAATTGCATTAGTTTATAACATTGCCTGAGGTGAGAAATCATTAAAAAAAAAAAAAAAAAATTAATAAACAATGATATAAGAAGTGAAATGTACAAAAATAATTCACCGGTAAAATCAGTTTGAGAAAGATTAATACAAAAGCAGCACAGTTTTAAATAATAAAAAAGGGCAAAAAATATTCAAAAAACATTGTAAACAAATAAATAAATACAAAGAGTTAAAGATGTAACAAAGACTTAAATCAAAGTACATTCTGTAAAACTGCTTGTACTTGTTGCTTGAGTAATGGTGTCTAATCTAAACACACTGAAACAATCTATCCTACATACACACACACACTTCACAGCACAAATCCCCCCCCCAAAAAAAATTGTTTTAAAAAACAAAAAGAAAATTGGGTAAAGTGTAAAATCCTCTTTTGGCAGAAGACAGTCAATCAAGGATCGGCTGATCGGCTGATTTGGAAGAAAATCAATGCGTTATCATGGCACCAATCACTCCTAAGACAATGCTAGATTCACTACACAGAGTCTCCAAAGGACATTCACACAAACGTCGGTAAAAAGGCAGCGAAGTAGCTATTTGACTACAGACTTTAGTCAGGGTGGATTATTTATGGAGATTAAACAATATTGCAATCCATTAAGAAAGTAAATATGTATGATGATTTCATGTTGACTTTTCCTGGGCATTTCCAGTGCAAATGTAATTAAGACAACACAAACAAGCACTTATACATATGGTTCTGTACCTGTGCAACCATAATTTCCCTTTTCCACCAGTTGAACCCTCTTAAACCTCTACTTAGGCATTCTGTAGCACTACTGAGGTACTGGACCGAGATTTACTGGACGTTTAGATCTATGGTTTCAGTCACTAGGTAAATACTTAAATACATTTCTAAATCTTCCAAACTGAGTGGTTGATATCATGGTGAATGACAGGTCATGCCCTCTACAGACCAGGCAGGAAGGATTGGATGTGCAGTGTTAACTAGCATTAGATATTGGTTTAATTTTACATATCTAATTCTTTTGACTCTTCTATTAGTAAATGTACATGTACTGTAACATGCATCTAGAGAGATCTACTGGTTTGTTTTGCTGTACATCCACATATGATGGTGCATATATTCTGACAGCATATGCACATACAAACATATTTGACAATGGCCATTTTAAAGCACCTTTCTTTTATTTTTTGTGTGTTATATCTTGGATTGATGGATGTAGAGTCTTTTGAACTCCCTGCATTTGGACAAATACTGGGAACGCATCCCATTTAGTTCCAAACTGAATGATGTTCCTATTAAGAATATTAGTAATGCTTGGAAGAACTCTTCGATGCCTTTTCAGGCTTTGACGATCCAGGACTGGGACAGGTTCCCGTTAACCCACAGCAACTCCCAGACGAGACCTCAGACTTTCCCAATGTGGTGGCTCGTTTGTCCTCGTTGGCTTTGGTGCTGTCCTTGGCCTTGCCTCCATCCTGAGAGCCCAACTTCATAGGACCAAGCACAGTTTTAGCCACACTGGTGAGCTGCGTTACGAAGCTCGACCTGTCGCCAGGAGTTACAGCACGTGATTTGCAAGGCATTCGGGCAGTTGGAGATGGAGAGGCTGGGGACACTTCGGCTGCTTCCAGGATACATCTATCCTCTTGAGGGCCTCTGGTTGACCCCAATGGGATTTGAATCCATTCTTTAATGGTTTTGGACTGGGCAGGAACTGTTTCTGAGACTTTTGTTGCATCAACAAAACTAGGTGTAGTCCCGGCAATGTTTAGAGGTCCTTTACCCAATTTGCTTGGCTCTGGAGCCATTGTCTGCACAGTTTTCTCCTTCACTGGGATATTTCTCATGTCCTTTCCATTTTTCAGCCCTTTAATAACATCAGTTTGAAGGCTATGGGGTTTAAGTCCCTGTGCTTCAGAGCTCTGGACAACTGGCATCTGCTCAAGGATCTTGGGACCAGAGACAATTGCATTAAGAAATTCTTGCTTTCCCACATCCCTGGCTGCTTCCTTCCCTTTCGAGACAACTGAGTCGTGAGAAGACTCAGACTTGGAGCCCACTTTCTCCTTCTGAGGTGGCTCGCCAGTCTGAGTTGATATAGGATCCAAGATGGGTGCTATTGGTTGGGATTTTGACACAGTCCTTAAAACTTCACAGCTGTGCTGCTTCGCTTTCTCCTCAGACTCTTGTTCTGCCAATGAGTCCTGCATCCCAAGCTGCCTCACCGGACTCATCGTGAACTGGGTGGACACGTGTGTCGGCATTTGGTCGGGTGGAGCACCAGGCATATTCTCACCCTCAATCTCCATCAGGCTCTGGAGGGCATGTTCACAGTGGAACAACTCCCGGCGGTAATCAGTATGCACAACTTCCAAACCATGCTTCCTCGTGGACACCCCTTGCCCTCCTTTTCTGTCTGAGCCCACGGAAGACAAGGAGGATGGAAATGAAGGTGGAGGGGGTGGGCCAAGCTTCTCAGCTGACTGCACCGGTTGAAGGAGAGGCGAACGGGGTGGTTCTGCGCTCTTGGGCCGGGGTCGTGTGATTGGAGGAGAGGTGTGGAGCTTGGCGGGGAAGGCCTGTGTGGTGTTGGAGCTGCCGACAGTGTGTCTGGCAATGGATGGCGGGGAAGACGAAGTAGGGGACAGCGTGTGAGCCAGCGGAGACAGAGGAATGTTCCCGACGGATTTGCAGCGAGCAGAACGGTACTGCCGGTGGGTTTTGGGTGAGAGACCATAAAGAGAGCTTGGCCGTATGTGCTGAGATGTTGCAGGCAAGTTAGGCATGCTGGATGCTGGAGAACTGCTCTGAGACGACGTGTCTGAGAGGACAAGGACAGAACAGCTCAGAACCTCAAAGAAACTTGATAAGGGCACACAATCAGTCAAAACACCCAGAACCCAATACCAAAGGCTAATTAAGTTATAAGAAAAGAAGCACCACGTATTACAGAAATATCATCTTCAGTAAGTCAAATGTTTGTCAAATACACACTGTGCGACAGCAAGTTTTAATTTAACACCAATTTTACGTGACAAAATTCTCCTTTTCTTCTGTAGGAAGGAGTTATTTTGTGACCAGACATCTGTGCATGTTTAATGTTATTTAGATTGTTTGTCTCCCTAAATCATACTCTTGTGTTATCTCATGTTGAATGTATATAAACAGAGATACTTCTAGCCACAAACTTGATCTTCAGAGATATTAGATTCTCCAAGAGGCACATAATGAGTGATATTCACATTCATTTTTCGCTTTCTCTGCACTGTTGCAAGGTGTGCTAATATACCCAGTCACAAACATTAAACACTAACTCTCTCACCACCTTAAGTACTGTCACTGTGTGTGTGTGTGTGTATATATATATATATATATATATATATATATATATATATATATATATATATATACACACACACACACACACACACACACATACATACATATATACTAGGGCTGCACGATGTGTCGTTTAAGCATCGATATCGAATGTACGAATCCACGATAGTCACATCGCAGGATGTGCGATGTAGGCTGTCGTAGTTGATCCGTTTCAGCTTCGTGGCGTGTCCGTTTTTAATTCGGCTCCCATGTTAAAAGGTTAGAGCTTGCAGACTGCCTGCGTGAGAAATAGAACCGATGCCTATTTTTCACGTGACACGCAAGCGTGCTGGAAGCATTTCAAGGCAAAATAGAATAGGAAAATATGTTTATATGTCATTTTGTACACACAGATACATATTAATTCATGACACTTAGATGTTTGAAAGTCTATAGGTTGACATATATTCAGATATAAATGTTATTTAAAAATAGAAATTAATAATTATCGATTTTCAAATATTGCACCTCTCACTGGCCTGAGAAGCCCCTTTCACACTGCACGTCAGACCCGCAATATTTCCGGAACATTGCCGGGTCGCCTTCTGTGTGAAAGCAACCACGTCCCGGGATTGATTACCGCATTGAACCCGGGTCGAGGACCTAGTAACATTGCGGGGTTCGACCCGGGACGAGCGCTGTGTGAACACAAGCCAGATCTAATTCCGTGTCGAAGTGATGACGCACGTTATCGCACGACTCTTTTACCGGCTGTTTTGAAAGAAGATCAACGTTCGCGACCAAAACATATGTGCAAACTGTAATGAAGCAGAGATCAGTTAGTTCTTCACTTTCCGCACTGACGCCGAGATCGTTTGCTTGCTTCAGTGAAAGTATAACGTGCCAAGCGTTGTCGACTCGTACATTACACGTCACGCGCTGATGTCACGTGTCTTTACGGGATCTTCAAGGGTTGTGTGTGAAAGCACGCACATATACCGGCTCATCACTGACAGTGTGAAAGGGGCTATAGAAAGAGCACGCGCTAGAAAGAAAGAGAGAGAGAGAGAGAGAGAGAGAGAGAGAGAGCCCCGGCCGCACGCTCAATATCTTCAAACAACACGAGCGCTGTCTTGCTCTCTCTCCCTGGCGCATATTAATCAATTGACACGATGGTGTTGATGTTTAAATCATTTAAAATGAGAATGTAAGTGTGCTCACCCCATTTTTGTTTGTAAGAAAAAAAATATTTCATATCGGAGAAAAATAAAATATCGCAATGTAATTTTTTCCCAATATCGTGCAGCCCTAATACACACACACACACACACACACACACACACACATATATATATATATATATATATATATATATATATATATATACACACACATATATACATATACATACATATATATATATAATCATAAAGCAGTGAGATGAGCTCTGACCGAGGAAGATGGAGTCTGGAGGAGAGCGGTACTTCTGCGTGGTAGACCGAGGTATCCAGTTGTGTTTCGGCGTTCCAGGTAGACTGTCTCCCAATGACAGTGAGCGATTCAGAGAAGACAGACTACGACTGGTGTGAAGCAGGTCTGACTGTTTTGTGATCTTTTGCAAGAGAGAGCTGTGCTTCTTACTACAGACAGACAGAGGGAGAGCAGCAAATTGAATAAAGCAGTTATTGTATATAAATGTGGTGTACATTTAAGTAAATATATTTGCTCTTTCTGACCTCTCTTGTCCATCTTTTGTGGCTGACTTCTTCTTTCGTCTGGCCATCTTGGCCTTGCAGCTCAGCTTCCTGGCCGGTCCGATTTTTATGGATGTGTTTTCCAAAGGAGTGGTTGTCACTGTCACTTTACTTCCACTCTGAAAATTGAATGCACCATGTTAAATTTATTGATTAATATCTCTATAATGTGTGTTCGTGATGCCCATACCTTCAGAATGAGCTCCACCACCTCTGTGTGCACCAATCCATGCACAGACTCCCCGTTCACATGAGTGATGAGGTCACCAGCACAAAGCCCCGCCTCCTGGGCCGGCCCACCACAAGCTACATGCTGTGATTGGACGAAAGTAAAGGCAATCATCACATGTAACACATTCTTTAGCTATAAATGAGAAGAACGTTCCAGAATGTGTCCGTACCCAGACCATGTGATGTACACTGTAGACGTTACTGTCGCCCATGTAGACTCTGATGGCACGCAAGGTGAAGCCGTACTTCTTTCCAGAGCGATGGATGGTGATTGGTGAGCGCAGGACATTGACTGTAGGTGAGTAGTCACGAGTCGGAGACGACTCACGAGATGAGGGATTGGAGAAGATGGAGTGAGGAGATAAGGGACTGCCTAGTGTTGATGTACCATGCTGCTCAACTATGAAACCAAACATCATAATTTTACAAAAGCTCAAGTCAATGCTATGTATATTGAAATGCTTGACTACAAATAATTATTCAGTTAATGTACAAAGGTGTAACGTTGAGAGTACTTTTTATGCGATTTTGTAGGTGGTTGACATTTTAATAAAAAAAAAAAAAACGTAATTAAACAAAAGCAGGGGAAAAAAATTAATGCAAATATTTTTATTTATTTCTTTTACAAAATTTGTGCATGGAACGGTTTACATAAGAATAGTGTTACAAACGATTTACACATAAATCTGCATGTTTCATAAATGAGACCCACAAAAAGGCTCAATATAAAAAATGTTTTATACATTGAACAAAATTTAAATTACGATTTTAAAGAATGTGTACATAAATACCAAAAAAGAAAATGTTTATTTTTTACAATCAAAATATTTTATTCATATTGTATTGGTAGTTGACATTCATAATGTTTGTACACTATAGTGTATGAAAAGTATTGTTACGATTTGCATTTCATTTTGTATTTTTATTTTTGGTCGTTAACAATAATAATAATGAAATAGTTGTCTGTGGCCTCACCTCCAGGTATGATGACAGTCAGGGTCGTGGCAGAGGTCGACTTCATGACTTTGGTTCCTGAGTGAGTTGCGGTACGTTTCTCACTGTCGGTCGGTATCTGATGATGCCGCGCTCTTCGTAAGATGAGGTCACTTCCGATGCGAGGCCCAAACGAGTCTGGTATGAGCAGAGGAGCTGTGACAGCGGAGGCATCGGCAGGCCGCAGGAGTTTATCTGATACACAGGAAGAAACAAAAATTCATATGAATATGAGACAAAACTCAGTGATTAAACAGCCGGTAGCACAACAGTAGAACGTATTACTAAACGAAAATCACCTCCAGGATGTCCCACTGATGCCGTAGAGCTGGACTCCACCAGTCCAGAGCTGGCTCCCTCTAGGGCCAAGCCCCTGGTTTTGATGGGTGTTTGGCACGTGTGCACATCCCCGTCTCCCTCGAGCTGAGAAGCGAAGCGGTGTGTGTCCATCAGTGCTGAGAAACTCTGGCGAGCGCTGGGAGGACTGAAGTCTGATTCAGTGAAGGACGACTCTGAACAAGACAAACGCTTCCTACAGAGACAGCCAGACAAACAGAAGGGTTTACTGAAGATTATGAGTCTCCATAATCAGAATTAAGAGATTATATTGTTGCCTTCGGTCTTTCTTACATCTCAGGGGATCCGGTTCTCCCAGTCCTTCCTTGGAGTGTCAGGCTGCCTAGACTTTCTCTCTTACTGCGATCTTCTCCGTGAGCTTTGGGCTCTCGGCGGGTCACCACAGGTTTGTGCTCCAGCTGGGACAGATGCTCCATGCTGCTGTACACCTGTGATTCAGATGCACTAGACATTACCCATAATCCTCTGTGTTGTGTAAACGGCAGAATCATTTTCATGAGACCGAGAGGTCTAACCTTGCAGAAGTGTGGCGAACAAGAGGAGAAGCAGTGAATCTCTGCTGGCTCATTGACAATGGTGTCGTCCTCATCATACGACTGATTGTGATGATATCGCTCTGATCGTGCTAAAAACAAAACTGATGAGTTACTCACTAATGCACAAACACACACTATCTGTCAATCACTCACTGTCAAAGTAGCTGGTGTCCTCCTCAGACTCCAGATGAGGAATGAACTCTGCTTTCTGTCGGAGCAAACTGCTCCAGTCCAGATCCCAGAAGAACGAATGCTGCTTCACCTCGAACGCTCCACCTGCGCACAAACACATGACTTCAGTCAGCACGTGCAGAATGTTTGGCTCTACTAAAACAACGTGTGATGTCACCTGTGCCCAGTCTGAGCAGCGGGTTGGTCTGCAGGAGAGATGAGATCAGGTGCTGTGCATCAGCGGGCAGGGCGTCATCATCACTGGGCCACACGATGTCTTCTACACACATGCATATTTGACAACTTTTTTATTTGGATTCATGAGAAGTAAAAATATCTGATGTTTTTTTTTCTCATGTAGGTGTGTCTTTACCTGTGATCACCTGACCAAATAACTCCTCTGTTGTGTCGCCGAAGAACGGCACGCAGCCCACCAGAAACTGGTAGAGGATGATGCCCATGGCCCACCAGTCCACGGGCTTGCCATAGCCCTGCCGCAGGATCACCTCCGGGGCGATGTACTCTGGGGTGCCGCAAACCTGGTCAAAGAACGACAGTCAGGCCCTTAACATGACTCCATCTGTGACACTTTATCATCACCTCGGGTTTGTAGTTTCCGGTGCATTGCACTGCAGTTGCTGAGGTGATTGGAAAAGTTCTTAGAATGTTGCAATGCCGTTCCAGGTGTTTGGAATCATTTTTAGAATGTTGCTTTGCAGTTGCTATGGTGTTGCTTCATCAACACTTCATCAGTAACACTTGATCATATGCTTGAATGTGTTAATTACATTTGTTATGATAGAAATAACTAAATTAAATAGGCACACAATGAAATTAAAACTGTCTTTTTTGTGGCTTTTAGGCCATGGCTATGTACTATCTGGTACCTGTTTATCCAGGAACTCCCTGGTGTCCTTCTCGATGTGTCCCTCGTACAGGTTTGTGGTGAGACTCATGAGACCCATTTTAGACAAACCGAAATCAGTGAGTTTAATGTGACCCAATGACGTGATCAGCAGACTGACGGAGAGAGAGAGAGAGATACAGACAGAAAAAGATGATGTGAGACAGTCTTTACAGTAACACACTCAAGCTGAGTGGCACTTCTGACATTTGTTTAATTATAAAACACAATCTGTCCAAATTAAACCATATCATTAATCTCACACAGGAAGTGCTGGATTGTGTTGCCTTGTACACTGCATTTCATTGCCTTGTAACTTACATGTGCAATGAAAATAAAGTTGAATCTAATCTAATGTCATTGCACAAAAGATGGCAAATGAATCCCAGCAATCATTTGATTGAATGCACATGGTCATTTAGTAAATGACATGCTTCCTGCTATCATCATGAAATATAATTCAGAAATATTTTAAATGTTATTGGTGGATTACTTGTCAGGTTTGAGATCTCGGTGCACGATTCCATAGTGGTGGATGTATTCGAGAGCCAGCACGGTTTCGGCAAAGTACATGCGTGCCATTTCCACAGGTAACGCTCCAATATTCTTCAGCAGTGCCGCACAGTCACCTCCTGAAACAAAACACACGGACGAGTTGTCTTTTGTTTCTCATATGACAACCTCATTTGAAATCTCCTGCTTCTCAGATGTTTCTCCTGAGAAACAGACTCAAGTACTTGCACACGTCTCCTCAAATGTTTCAGAAGAGATCTCAAACTGTGCTCAGATTTGCTTGAGATCCCCTACACAAACTCAAACTTTTCTCTTTAAATAATCGGAGCTGCTTTCCACATTCATTTTACAGCCCTGTACCAGGGTTGAGCAACTCCGGTCCTGGAGGGCCACTGTCCCGTAGAGTTTAGCTCCAACCCTAATCAAACACATCTGCCTCCAGGACCGAAGTCACACATTTCTGACCTAGACTCTCGGACCTAGAGAAATATCCGAGACCTCAAAGTCAATAAAGCTTTAAAAGCGCAATAAAACTGTGTGTGTGTATGTCTCACCCTCCACGTACTCCATGACCATGCACAGGTGTCGTCTAGTCTCGAAGGAGCAGAACATGCTGACCACGAACGGGTTCTCAGCGAAGGTCAGGATGTCTCGCTCCACAAATGCCTGCTGGATCTGGTTTCTCAGAATCAGGTTCTGTTTGTTGATTTTCTTCATAGCGAAGCGCTCCCGCGTCTCCAGATGGCGGACCAGATATACCGCGCTAAAAACACAGCGGCTTCTGTCAGTGTGTGTCAACTTCTCTGTGTGTTTGGTTATTTAGTAGATGCGTTTGTAACCACAGTGACGGTAAAGACATTTATAATGTTACAATAGCTTTCAGTTACAAATAAATGCTGTTCCATTAAACTTTCTATCCTCATCTACAAACCTGATTCCAAAAAAGTTGGGACACTTTACAAATTGTGAGTAAAAAAGGAATGGAATAATTTGCAAATCTCCTAAACTTATATTTTATTCACAATAGAATACAGAAAACACATCAAATGTTGAAAGTGAGACATTTTGAAATGTCATGCCAAATATTGGCTCATTTTGGATTTCATGAGAGCTACACATTCCAAAAAAGTTGGGACAGGTAGCAATAAGAGGCCGATAAAGTTAAATGTACATATAAGGAACAGCTGGAGGACCAATTTGCAACTTATTAGGTCAATTGGGAACATGATTGGGTATAAAAAGCGCCTCTCAGAGTGGCAGTGTCTCTCAGAAGTCAAGATGGGCAGAGGATCACCAATTCCCTAAATGCTGCGGTGAAAAATAAGGGTCGTAAGGGTCAAAGATGGAAAACCGTACTGGATGCCCGTGATCTTCGCCCCCCTTAGACGACACTGCATCACATACAGGAATGTTACTGTAATAGAAATCATGACATGGGCTCAGGAATACTTCCAGAAAACATTGTTGGTGAACTGGCCATTGCCAGCTAAAACTCTATAGGTCAAAAAAGTAGTCATATCTAAACATGATCGGACTGTGGACTGTGGACTGTGGCAAAGTGGAAAACTGTTATGTGGTCAGACGAATCAAAACTTGAAGTTCTTTTTGTAAAACTGGGACGCCATGTCATCCGGCCTAAAGAGGACAAGGACAACCCAAGTTGTTATCAGCGCTCAGTTCAGAAGCCTGCATCTCTGATGGTATGGGGTTGCATGTGTGTGTGTGGCATGGGCAGCTTACACATCTGGAAAGGCACCATCAAAGCTGAAAGGTATATCCAAGTTTTAGAACAACATATGCTCCCATCCAGATGTCGTCTCTTTCAGGGAAGACCTTGCATCTTCCAACATGACAATGCCAGACCACATACTGCATCAATTACAGCATCATGGCTGCGTAGAAGAAGGATCAGGGTACTGAAATGGCCAGCCTGCAGTCCAGATCTTTCACCCATAGAAAACATTTGGTGCATCATAAAGAGGAAGATGTGACAAAGAAGACCTAAAACAGTTGAGCAACTAGAGGCCTGTATAAGACAAGAATGGGACAACATTCCTATTCCTAAACTTGAGCAACTTGTCTCCTCAGTCCCCAGACGTTTGCAGACTGTTATAAAAAGAAGAGGGGATGCCACACAGTGGTAAACATGGCCTTGTCCCAACTTTTTTTTAGATGTGTCGATGCCATGAAATTTAAAATCATCTTTTTTTTTTCCTTAGAATGATACATTTTCTCAGTTTAAACATTTGATATGTCATTTATGTTGTATTCTGAATAAACTATTGAAATTTGAAACTTCCACATCATTGCATTCTATTTTTATTCACAATTTGTACAAAGTGTCCCAACTTTTTTGGAATCGGGTTTGTAGATATTGAAGCAAACGTGGGGTGTGTTTGTGTGTGTGTGTGTGTGGTTTACCCATAGGCTCCATTGCTGATCAGTTTTATAGTCTGGAAATCTGCCTCTCCAGGTGGCTTCATGGGTTTAATTTTTCCCTGGAAAAGAGAAAAATCCACTCAGCTCTCACACAGGATGGCATTATCATCTTCTAACAGACGCTTTACTAATCCTTTTCAGATTTCCTGGGGCTGTGTGTGTGTGTGTGTGTGTGTGTGTGTGTGTGTGTTCAAACCTCTGCAGAGTCATCTGTCTCCGGCGTGACGGGCCCCTCGCAGTCGTAATGCTCTCGACTGACCATCTCTGAAACACAGACGTGACAGTCGCTCAGTGATCAGCAGTACTGGGATCAGTGTTGTGTGATTGTTGTGTGACTGTGGTCACTCACCCTCCAGAGGGTCTCTGGTCAGACCCAGCTGACTGATGATGTATCGTGGGATGTCGGTCTTCATCAGGTGTCCTTCTTTAGCGTGATCTTCAGCCGCCTCCAGCAGATGATAGAACTCTTCAGGGTTAAACTCCTGCACAGCGGGTCAGAGCGAAATCTGTTAGGGTTGCTATTCACGCCAAGGCATTTTTTTGTTTTTAGAATGTTGCTATCCGGCTGCTGAGGAGTTTGGGACTGATTTCAGGGTCTCTGAAGTGTTAGGAATAGTTTTCTCTATGTTGCTACAAGCTCCTTCACTCTGAAATAAGTCATAAATGCCGTGCAAGTTCAGTTGGGTTTAAGGTGCAGGTGGCATTATTGTTTGGTTGAGGATAAGCTCTAGGGTTCAGTTTCTGAGACAGTCCAAAACTAAAGCCGAATTAAACTGAACATTTTGTAATTTTCTGGAGTACAAGAACACATTCTCCAGGGTTCTACAAGAAGCTCATTTTGGGGTCATCTCTGTTTAACGGAATAATGAACGGTTCATGTGGTTTAATCCTGGATCAGCACAGAATCATTTCCAAATGAGTTTTACCAGGAAGTGAATCACAGAAGGTGAATGATAACAGCAACACTCTCACAGCTCCCAATCTAAATGCTAATGCAGCCACAGGTTCAACTTGCTCTCGCTCTTTTGTGTGTTTTGCAGTGCTTCCAGTTTAAAGTACTTTTCTGAAGGTTTGGAAAGCGTCAGCCTTGTGTTGTTGGTGTCCAGCGGGGTTTGCAGCATCATGTTATCTGATGAATGGATGAAAGAACAAGCAAAAGGAAGCATTTTCTCACCAAACACTCCAAAAGTCGAGCAGGTCGAGACATGATGAAGAGGAGTTTCTTCACCAGCTCGGTGATGAAGGTCAACTCTGAACTCTCTGACCGCTTATAAGCCTGAGAGACACAGACAGAGAGAAACAAGCGAAACAATATGTTATTATTTCTGCACATTACAGTCAAGAGATGGCAGGTTTGGTGAGATCTCTGTTGTGATGAACTCACATCATCCAGAAGTTTCTCCAGGTTCTCCTGCAGTTCGAAGAAGTAGACGGACGTGATGAGATCCTCCTTAGATTTGGCCAGGCAGTCTCTGGACAGTTCGATGATCTGGTGGTGAATGAAGCTCAGGACTCCGTCGGCCAGCGGCAGAACGCTCTCGGGACAATACGAGTGGATGAAATCACACAACCGTCCCTCCATCTGCGCCGTGGCCTGACAGGAACAAATACAGAGACTATTTCTGAAGATAAACCTAAAGATACATATTCTAGAAATAATAGCATAACTATAATAGATCATTTAAATATCTATTAGAATTATGTTTATAATTATGCATTTAAATTTAAATAATAGATAATTTAGCATTATCTAGGATTAATAAATAACTAACTACAGCAATGTTAATAAACGAAACCTCATTGTAAAGTGTTGCCAAAGACAATTATAGAAATTATAACATTTAGAAATTGCAATATTAATACATGCTTCTATGAATATAATTCTAGCTTCTGTTCAACATGTTTGTGTGTTCACAGAGCTTCAGAGAAGACACTTGTGAAGGTGGATAAGTGTGAGAAACAGGTAGACGGATGCTGAGGTGTGTGTGTGTTACCTTAGGGAAACGTTCCCTGTAAACATGATTCATCATGATGATCTCATTGTCGTAGCAGCATTGAGAGCGACCCGGACTGAACAGATGACAGAGAAAGAGAGAGAGAGAGATAAACACGACTACTGCAACACACACATTCTTTAGCATTAGTGTGTGTGTGTGTGTGTGTGTGTGTTGGCAGACCTCAGGCTGCGTGAGCGGGGTCTTATGTGGGGTGAACAGCGCCCCCCGTCCTCATCAGTGATGCTCTCTCTGCTGTCGAAGTGTTTGGACAGGAAGTGCAGCTCATCCATGGTGGGTTGAGACGGCAGCTGGTGCAGACGCTCCTGAGACGAGTTGGAGGACTGC
Organism: Carassius gibelio; assembly: GCF_023724105.1. NCBI lineage: Eukaryota > Metazoa > Chordata > Actinopteri > Cypriniformes > Cyprinidae > Carassius > Carassius gibelio. Next base: position 29,783,368 of record NC_068373.1, read on the forward strand.
AGATGAACACACAGACTCACATCTCAATAAACTGTGAAATTATGGGATTCAGAGCTGAAAATGCCCTACCTAACTTAAAATCGCAACAATTCCTTATTCAATGTGTGACACACATCATTTTGGTGGCTTTGGAAAGAAGAGTTGATAATGCTCAAAAATATTAAAAGTTATAGACACTGAAATGCCTTCTATTATTTCAAATCTGAAGAAGATACCATGAAAAATTATATTCTGTTATATATATATATATTTATTAGTGGTGGGCCGTTATCGGCGTTAACGTGCTGCGTTAACGCGAGACTCTTAACAGGCGATAAAAAAAATATCGACGTTAAACTATTCTCAAAGTTGGGTTGGGAGCTGGGTCTTGGCAAGCTATGATGACTTTCACCTTGAGATTTCCTGTAACCGACTCGCTGAGGCCAGCCTAAAAAGATGCTCAGGACAGTTGACGGGCCACTGATGCGCATCGTCACGAAAAGCTTATCTTTTTCACATGTTTTTACGCCTTACCGCTTGTCGATTTAAACATTAAAGCATCCAAACAAGACACGGAAAAGCTGAATGGAGTAGCTGGTTACTGGTGTTCGGTGCGCACGAGAGAGAGAGAGAGAGAGAGCGAGAGAGAAAGATGCGTATCACAGCGACACTGAACCGAGCTCTCTTCTGCGAAGAGAAAGGCGTCTCAAAACACTTGAACATCGAATTTGCTTATTTTTGCTCTTGTGCCGACAAATACATACAAAATATGTCAAAATATCCACCTTGGAAATTATGCTAGAAAAACTGTCAGTTATTTCTCAAGTGAAAGTAAACAGTTGAGGAAAAAAATGGGATGTGTATTATATTGGATGCGTTCATCTTCTCTTAAAGGGACCGCGCCTAATTTAGCTACTGGGTGCTGTAATGTTAATACAAGAAAATTAAAGAAAATCACTCACTGCTCTTGACTGAATTACTTTGTAGTTTTAACAGTCAAACCAAAAATTATTCAGACACCAGGTATAATTTTTGATATATATAGCAAAACTGTAATAATGTAAGAAATGTTGAAGGTGTCTGAATACATGTAGGTTTGATTGTATCTTTCATTTCAGACTATCCAGTGCTATTTTACATTTAATTATTTGGTTTCTGTACCTTGACACCTACAAACTTAAAAAAAACGTAAACATTGGTGTGAAACAGGTGTACGGTTGTTTGCACCTTGTGCAATGTGGAATTAGTTTACAGCTTTTTCAAGCACTTTGTGATGCATTTTGGAAACAGGAGATGAGCCCCTTTTCTAATGCACCACCTAGCTTGATAAACCCCTTCTCAAAGACTTACTGTTTGTCAATTTTATTTGGATAACACATATTGTGAATGCCTTCGTCAGAATTCGAATGAGCCATTTTAATCTAGATTAATTTCGAGATCACAGTGAGATAAATATAGGGATGGGTACCGAAACCCGGTATTAAACTGGCCCCGGGGCTAAATTATGAAAGACCGTAGTATCAGTAAGATCTGACGGTACCGGTTCTGCTTTTGGTACTGGAGGGGGAAAAATTTATGTACTATGTATTTTTTTGCTTAATAATGTTATCGTGCACATTTTATCTCACCAAACATTTCTAATGTGCGATCACACCCACACACAACAAGAACGAGCGCAGCGCGCGCACAGACATAACAGTATGAAAACTCCTGCTTAGTAATAAAGAGTGACGATGGCGAAGAGATTTGCTTAATGATGTTATCGTGCACATTTTATCTTACCAAACATTTCTAATTTGCGATATTATTAAGACGTTTGTCTGTGAGATCTAAGAGATTTCTCATGCGCGCAGCGGAGGCTGTCTGTCAGTCACACCCACACACAACAAGAACGAGCACGGCGCACACACACGCGAATGGGCTGTTCACATATCTCGTCTTTTGCGCGCTCAAGTTTGTTATTTCAAATGCAGGTGCGTGGTATGCGCGCTCATAATGGAAGCGACGCGCAAGCGGTCGGACGAGCTCATTTTTTTCCAGGCGTGTCCGCACCGCATCGAGTTAAAAACATCTCAACTTTTCAGAATGCCGCAAGCGCACCGCAGGTCATGTAACTTCCTCACCTTTTCCGTAACAACGTTGAAGCTCAGCCAAGATGAAGGAACCGCTGATAGCTGTATGTGGATTTTTTAATTAATTTAGTAGCAGTGCTACTGCAAGCAGTTTTTAGTGCTGCAAATCCATTTATCCTTTGCTGAAATTTCCGTGTCTTCATGGAGAGAGCAGGTCATGGTTGCATAGCAATGGCAGACTCCTCAGGAGCGCAAGTGCCCGAAGGCTTTGGGTAAAAAAATCAGAAAGCAGCGTGCGGCACGCCTAGCGTTTTCCATGCATTTTTAGATGCGATATGCAAACGGTACAGTACAAAAACTCCTGCTTAATACAAAGAGTGACGATGGCGGAGACAGCAAAACGTTCCAAAGTGTGGTTATACTTCACTAGAGTGGTTGTCATAAGATGCAGTGGTTGTCAAAAGTGCAACAAAATGTTTGCATGTAAGGGCTGAAACACAAGCAATCTGTCAAAAGTGGATTATGTGCAGACAGAGAAATGCAAAGTTTTGACTGCCTAACACAACACAAAGTACCGATAAGAATACCGTTAAAGTACCGGACCGTTAAGCAGTATCGGTAAGTATAGTAATACCATTAAAACCTTAACGATACCCATCCCTAGATAAATGTAGATTAAAAAAATTCTATGCCCACCACTAATACATATATATATATATATATAAATTGCATTTTGATTAATAATTTAAAATACTTAAATCACAAAACAATCTGCGCTTGTGTTCAGATGAGAAACTCACGTACCGTTGAGCTGGGAGTGTTCGTTCCATAACCAGAGGATGGAAAAGATGCCAGCGACCATCGTCGTCCATCCCTACAGAGACAAGGTTTACAGAAGCTGCAGCAGTGTTTATCCTACGCTTTTATTCCCACGTGTGTCTGTGTGTTTTACCGTCTTGAGAAGGCGAAAGAGAAATGTGCCGGAGCGCTGGGCGAGAAGTTTCGAGGGCTGTCTAGAGGAGTACTTCCTGTGTGGACAGGAACAACAAATGAAGCTCAGTTAAGAACAAGAATCAGTCATGTAAGAAAAGTGTATTAGTTGGTCTGTAAGCAGAATATACATCAGCATCTGTTTCCCAGTAGGGGGCGTCGTCACTCACCGATGTACCCTGGTAATGGGGAATGTGGGCGGGGCAGAGTCGGGGAGGTGGAGGTCAGAATCAAACTCTTCCTGTTACTACGGTAACAGCAGACAAACACAGAGAATTCAATGGATTCATTCAATTAATAAAATGAGTATCAAATGTGAGACAATCAGAGGAAATTAAGAAACAGCTACAGATCAGCACAATCAATACACCATCGTTAAAAAAAACGTATAACATTTTATACATTTTATTTTAATAAATAAATTATGGAATTTAAATAATTTTAAAAATGAAATAAATAAAACACAATAACATTTATGAAAATTAAAAAAGAATACATTTAAAAACAGGAAAATAAACTTTAAACTTAAACTTAAAAAAAAGAATAATTTTACATAAAAATTTAATTCACCAAGTAAATACAATGAAAGACACTCAAAAATAAATAAAACAGTTAGAAAATAAAAAATGAAAAACATAAAAAAAAGAGTATATGAAACTTAAAAAAAACATTTATAAATAAATGAATAAATAGAAAAACAAACTGAATGAAATAAACTTAGAATAAATAAATACAAATAAAAATAACTCAATGTTAAAAATAAATAAATAAATGAAACATAAAATAAAGCTGTAATAAAAATAAAAAAAGCTTCACCTCACGAAACAATAAGTAAAACCAACTGACCATTTTAGTTCATCCCTAACTTTAATGATTAAAATGAATATTTTATTTTGAGAATTAATTGTTTTCCAGATGTCTTGATGAGAACAAACTATAGCTGTGTCCAAATTCAGGGTCTGCATCCTCCTTAGGATCCTTCCTACCCGGTTGAAGGAGGATGGGTCCTCCGACGACCGCAAAAACCTGAAGTCGGTGTTTGTGAATTTGGACAGCCTACCCTTCTTTCAGTTCCCTCCCTTAACCGTTGCTCAGATCCTGTCGCCTAGCAACCGTGACAGCGCAAAGCAAGACGCGGGTGAAGAGCTCCTCGTTCTCTCCCCGGAGCTTTATAAACACTTCTGTCTGCTCTTTCGTCCTTAGAAGCGTTAAAACAGCTTCAATCACTAACAAATAAGCTGTGTGTAAGGGGATATTCACACAGGCAGTAAGGAAGAAGCTAGTTTACGAAAATAAACTTTTGGGGTTTTTTTTACATATACACGTACAAATGTAAAAAAAAAATGCTTAACGCTAAAACAAAATGCCTAACTAGAAAACCACTGAAAATATATATATTTTGAAAAGCCAGTTTTTAAAAAACCACACCCATCCTTCCAATTTGGGGAAAAGGAGGACGCATTTGTGGGCCGCATTTGAAGGATCCTACGAATTTGGACAGCCTTCGTCGCAGCGCTGTGACGTAACATCCTTCAAATGAGTCCTCCGAAGGATGTAGACCCTGAATTTGGACACAGCCTATGTTCAGACAAAATCACACCGGAGCCGAGAACAGAGAAACCGCTGTGTGTGTGTGTCTGTGTGTGTCTATCAGTGTGTGTGTATGAGAGTGTGTGTGTGTCTATGAGTGCGTGTGTGAGTATCAGTCTTTGTGTGCGAGTGTGTATAAGTGAATGTGACCGTGTGTGTGCGTGCGTGCGTGCGTGCGTGTGTCTGTGTGTCTGTTTCAAGATGGTGATGCAATATGCTTTTCCCCAGAGGTCAAGGTAATATAACTGAGAATCATGGAAAAAAAAAAAGTGCATGAGAGTGAAAAATAAAGCTTTTAGAGAAATGGACAGAGAGAGAGAGAGAGAGAGAGAGAGAGAGAGAGAGAGAGAGACATTCAACCTACAATACTAGGAATATAATAAACATTAACTGAAATAAAATAAAAAATGTAAAAGTAAAGATATTTATTTTAGCTAGCTGCCAAAGCAACATTTCTCATTTTCTTTGATTTAACGAAGTACTTAAGTAACATTTTTCATAACTTGAAATAAAATAAATGTGAACTGTTTAAAATTCACCATTGGTAACCTCTAAAATACCATAGTTTCTACACTTACTGTCAGGATGCAACTACTCATTGTTTTATGTATCAAACCCTGAGCCACACTACATCCATCTAATCTGAATAAAAAGATGCCAAGGAAGCATTCATTTATCTTTTATTATTACTGAAAACAGACTGACCTGCTGTTCTTACGAGGCAGAGGAAGATCCTTCTGGGCCGAAGACAGAGACACAAACACACAGAGAGAGAGAGAGAGCAAAGAGAATGAGATCAGACAGGAAAAACTCAGTCAGACCATTAAATCAGATACAAAAAATATCACAGTAAGCATCATTTATAGCAGAGATGGGACCAAGTCACACATGTGCAAGTCTCAAGTAAGTCTCAAGTCTTAACCTTCAAGTCTCAAGTAAGTCCCAAGTATTTTTTTCTTGGGCAAGTCAAGTCAAGTCAAGTCACAAGCTATGTCAAGTCAAGTCCAAGTCAAGTCACCTTAATATTGTTATTTTACCTGCAGAATCTGAGTCCAAGTCACCAAGTCACAAGTCCCCATGTCTGATTTATAGTAAAGAAAGAGGCACAAACATAAAAGGAATGAATGATTTTAAAATAATAAACCAATGAGAAAAATAAACCAGAGACTATCTCATATTCACTTAAAGTGTGTGAATGTCACTGAGTTTGTGTTTGAAACAGTTTGGCACATCCTTGCAGCAATGAGCACGACACAAACACATCCCTCTGTTGGGATTGAGTGAGAGAGATACTGCTACCGTTCTCTCTGTATGTCTGTGATTGAACACACAATCTTCTCTCATTCATCTCGCTGACACTCTCAGCAGATATTCATTCACACACAGAGGAACAGGCTGTGCACGACATGCTCTTATTGTATGTCACAGTGCATATTATCATAAAGAAATGAGACATTCATTCCAATCAATCACACTCCAAGCCCTGCCCTCTAAAGCCATCTCAGCCAATCCAAAGTCAGCAAAAAGTTTAATGACTTAAAAAGTTGCTTTAGCTTAATTATATTTATTATAGAAGGCATTTTATGCATGTTATTCACTGACTGGCAGTAGTGGTCGACCGATATATCGGCAAGGACGATATATATATATATATATATATATATATATATATAGGTCGATATTTGACATTTTTCAGTCGAATCCAGCTGTGAGATCTTGTGAAGTGTGTATGTGTATCCAGTGTGTAGTTAAGTAAAATTAAAAACATAAAAAATATCTAAAATAAAACTTTAAAATACTCTGACAGTATGTCAAATGATGCTAAAACAACACTGCTCAGATATTTTGAGATAGTTGTAATAATTCTCTCATACCCATATAAGGCTGAAGCTTAAATGAAATGAAACTCAAGCATAAGTGGAGCGAGTGCATGGTCACGGGTCAGAAATCAAGGGGGCTTTGGACAAAATGCAGCTGCACAGTCAGGGCTCTAGAGAGTGACCTAATCTCTCAATGGTGCGACTAAAAAAAAAAGTCTGAGGTCGCCCCGGTGTGACCAGACGTTTGAAGGGAAGAAAAGTCTCAGCGACTCTGAAAGTCTCCCTGTGGTTCAACAACAGACACTAGAGCCCTGCATTTCAGCCCCGACCTTTCTTATGCCCTTCGGGCCGGGCTTCGGGCCAATTTTCCATCACATGTTTTAGGCTTCTCCTTACTTTTATTTTTTATACATCCATCAACTAGTGATGAAAAACAATTGCCGCGCTGGTGAAAACAACACGAGACATGCTACTGCGACAGTCAAGAGTGGCTCGACGGTATTTATTATGAGCAGCTGAACAGTTCTGCGTTCAATACACGCAATAGCTTGTTGCAAAGCACTGGCAAAAGTAATTACCATAAATTTGACGGGGGAAAGATTTTGCTGCTAGAGAGTGTGGCCAGCTGGTTTAGCCAAGGCCAAAGATCAAGAAGACCAAACTACAGGAGTTTGCCATCCGAAGGGCATGTGACTGCAATGGAGGACAGTCCATAAGACACTTAGCCATAAGATGTCCAGTTTGAAGCCCTTTAAATGCTTTTAATTTTATTTTTTATTTCATTTATCTTGAGATGTTTTAGGTTTAAATTTCAGATCAGTGAAACACTTTAATCCCCAACACTTTTTCAGTAAGTTACCTTTCTTGTAGAATTGTGCTTCAAATAAAGAACATTATGTTGACCAGATTGTAAGTAAATCATTTAGGCAACAAATCAATAGGGCTGGGTAAAAAAATAGATTTTTCGATTAATCGTTTTTTAAAATGTGGTCGATTCAAAATCGATTCTCAAAGGCCATGAATCGATTTTTTTTTTCATATTTATTTCCCCAGACATTGAACGTAAGATTAGCGTTAATCTAATTACAAATCTTCTCCACTAGATGTCACCCTCTTATGTGCCTTGTGCGATGTTACCAACGAACCTGTCATTCATTAATTCAGTTTAAAGCAGTGGTTCTCAACCCGCGGCCCGTCACGAATTCAAATCCGGCCCATCATATGCTGAACACACACACAAAACTTTTGCAACGGACTTGAAGAAGTTAAAGCAAATGGAAACACCATACACTACGCAGCAATCATCCTTAATTGAAGAAATGTGGCAAAACATCTCTGGAGAGAACCTCATATTATTAAATTCGAAAGTGCTTTCCATATTTGGATCAACATAGGCTACCTTTGTGAACGCACATTTTCTGCAATGTTGCGCGTCAGATCATGCTCCCGTTCGCGTCTTACAGACTGCATCTTAAAGCCTCTTATAATTTCTGCGTCTGCGAGTCCGCTATGCAGGCTTGATGTAAACATCGCCATCGGAGAGTGTGTACCGAGGCTCTGAGCAGACAACTGCGCGGACAGGTGCTCGTGGTCAGTTGTCTTCAAAAGCACAATTGCACATGTTCAGGCAGTGTGAAGAAGCCCATTGCCAATCGAACCAATCGAGCGGTCATGTAATGTGTTTCGATTAGAGCGACAAAGATGCGAAAATGTATGCTGAGTAGTTGAAACGGAGGCTTGCTTCTAACGATTACGTTTTGGTAGCACCAGCAACTAATGCAAAGTCTGAGGTTTGGAAAAGTTTTGACCTTGTTTATAATGAGAATAATGAGTGAATAATGATTGCACCATCAGTGAGCGCAGGAGCGCGCTGAAGCCATCTACAGTGGATTCAATCATTTTCTTCCAAAAAAACACTTAGGCCTTACCTAATCTTGGTGAGTAAATGTTTTTCAAATAATAACTAAATATTATTTGAGTCTTAAATGCATAATGTAGACAGAGTAGGCTATATAAGCTAATGTTGGCATTATTATTTTATTATGTCAGCTGCTATGGCGAAGCAAATCCGGCAGAGCCTTTATCTTAATTCATTTCATTATTGCCAAATACCCATCTTAATTTATAAATTATCTTGATTACATTTTTTAAGAAAGACTTGTTTTTATTGGTGCGTTGGCCTATTTATATGCTAAACGAGCCTATACCTAGGGCTATTTATAGAGTGCTGAGATGTTACGATGTTACAGAGGACTTATTTTATTTCTTTGTTCAAACTTCCAAGTGGCCTTTTACGTTAGTCATGTATAAATTATGTTAAACCATGTATAAATGACTCATTCCTGACAAAAGGCAAAAGAGCGGTGTGCTGCGTACATTTGAATAATGTCGGGTTGTAAATGGGTTCGGGCTTTTAAAAAGCTGTCAATCAAAATGTACGTGTCGGGCTCGGGACATGTTGGGCTTAACTTTTAAGGCCCGATTACAGCTCTAATAGAAAATCAAATCGAAAATCGAAATCAAATCGAGAATCGAAATTGAATCAATTTGATAGCTTGTGAATCGAAATCGAATCGATCTGGAACACCTGAATCGATACCCAGCCCCACAAATCAATATTGCCTATATGGACAGCGATTTAAAAAAAGTTAACTTGTAAAACTGCAGTGGTAAATGCGATGCGATCGGAAATTTTTAGGCGCACCAGTGCAACTAGTGCAAAAGCTTAGTCTGGAGCCCTGCACTAATGTTGCATCATATTTCTTTTTACACGTTTTTAAAGCTTTGCACATTCTAACCAATCACACACGAGTCTGTTGAGTTCATGAATGCAGCGTCCAATCAGAGGCGTTCAGATGAGTCATCGCTGAAACTGTTTTGTTCACTGCGCAATCACTGACTGAATTCTGCACTCTCATGAATTCTCTCATATAAACAACTAGCCTAAATGCAGATGTACACAAAAATACAAACACATGCATATACAGTACAGACCAAAAGTTTGAAAACATTACTATTTTTAATGTTTTTGAAAGAAGTTTCTTCTGCCCACCAAGCCTGCATTTATTTGATCAAAAATACAGAAATTCTATTTGAATATACTTAAATTCTATTTGAATATACTTAAAAAAAAAAAAAAATCCTGTGATGCAAAGCTGAATTTTCAGCATCATTCCTCCAGCCTTCAGTGTCACATGTAACATCAGTCGATCACATGATCATTTAGAAATCATTCTAATATTCTGATTTATTATGAGTGTTGGAAACAGTTCTGTCGTCTAATATTTTTGATGAAGAAAAGGTTAAAAAGAGCTGCATTTATTCAAAAAAATAATAATTCTAATAATATATATTCTAATAATATATTTTCTTTACTATCACTTTTTATCAATTTAACACATCCTTGCTGAATAAAATTATTTATTTTATTTAAAAAAAAGAAAAATAAACTACTGACCCCAAATTACTGACCAGTAGTGTATATTGTTATTACAAAATATTTATATTTTAAAAACATTTTTTACTTTTTATTCATCAAAGTATCCTAAAAAAGTATCACATGTTCTGAAAAAATATTAAGCAGCAGAACTGTTTCCAACTTTGATAATGAATCATCATATATTAGAATAATTTCTAAAGGATCATTTGATAATGATCCCTAAAAATTCAGCTTTGCATCACAGAAATAAATTATAATTTAAAGTATAATAAACGTAAAAACAATTATTTTAAATTGTAATATCACTAATTAAATTTTTTTCTGTATTTTTGATCAAATAAATGCAGCCTTGATGAGCAGAAGAAACTTCTTTCAAAAAAATTAAAAATAGTAATGTTTCCAAACTTTTGGTCTGTACTTTATATATTTAAGAAAATGTCATGTTTATGTCATGTTTATATATTTTAAATATATTTATATATAATATAAATTTCATGAATACAAATATAGACATGTAAATATTTTCAAAATATATACTGTATGTGTCTTTATACATACATAATAAATATACATAGTACACACACACATACACATATATATTGAGTAAACAAAAACTTTTATTTTTGATGCGATTAATAGTTTGACAGCACTATTAAATTATGATAAATTTTAATACAAATCCAGTCATCCTAAAAACTTCTATTGACATGGCGCCCATATCTTGTACTTGCCTAAAAAGATGTGCGCTGTTACTAGATTACGCTAACATTAGGCTATTCTAACCTTACTCTGGAGTTGGTTCACCCTCAACTTATGAACTCCAGACATAAAAGTAGCGCATTTTACGTAACACTTACAACTTATGACATTTTCCAACGCGATCTCATGAGAATTTATGTACTTTGACATAAAACTTGGTTATATAAAACGTACATTTACTTTAGACTACACCTAAAAGGTATGTTATTTATGCAGCTTCCTAAATTACAAATGAAATTGAAATCGTGGCATTAACATTTTATTAAATTGTATTCAGTTGCCATGTGAATAAACAATGAGACCAGGCTGTATTTTCAGTGTGCAGTTTCGTTCTGCTGTGTCAAATGAAGCTAACATCCTTTGCCATTAATGTTTAGATGTTAAATTAGTTAATGTTAAAGGGGGGTGAAATGCTATTTCATGCATACTGAGTTTTTTACACTGTTAAAGAGTTGGATTCCCATGCTAAACATGGACAAAGTTTAAAAAATTAAGTAGTACGTTTGAAGGAGTATTTCTGTTCCAAAAATACTCCTTCCGGTTTGTCACAAGTTTCGGAAAGTTTTTTTCGAGTATGGCTCTGTGTGACGTCTGATGGAGCGGAATTTCCTTATATGGGTCTTGAGGCACTTCTGCCGGAAGAGCGCGCTCCCGTATAGCAGAGCACTGAGAGCACAACAGACTTCACTGATCAGAGCGAGAGCGTCGCGAAATGTCACAAAAGAAGTGTGTTTTGGTTGCCAGGGCAAGACAACCCTGCACAGATTACCAAAAAAAACAGCATTAAGGGACCAGTGGATGGAGTTTATTTTTACAGAGCATCAACGGAGTTGTGCAAGTGTTTGTGTTTGTTCCCTGCATTTCGAAGATGCTTGTTTTACAAACAAGGCCCAGTTTGACGATGTATTTGCGTATCGTTTATTTCTTAAGGATGATGCAATCCCAACGAAAAAGGGTCACGATCGTGTGTTTGAACCGCAGGCGGTGAGTAAAACTGCTTCAAATATCTCTGCCTCCTTGTTAGTGCGTCCCCTCCCATGCCGGAGACCCGGGTTCGAGCCCCGCTCGGAGCGAGTCGTTGCTGCTGCTGCTCTCATTCAGTTTCAGCCTCGGGATCTGATTCTGGATCATAAATAAACGACTGAATCTGACTGTAAGCCATGGTTTGTTTTGGATGATGGTTTTTCCCTCACGGTAATGTCACAGTTTCCACATGCTCTCAACGCAAAAGCCTATTCGCGCTCGTGATTCTTTAGCTCCGCCCACACGTCACGCCTACAGACGCTCGTGTTTTTCCGGAAAAAATCGGTACAGACTATCTTTCTCTTATGAATATAATAAAACTAAAGACTTTTTGGAGTCATGAAGGATGCAGTACTACTCTATAAGTACTCAAGATTAACAAGATATTGAGTGAAAACGAGCATTTCACCCCCCCTTTAAAAGAGTCTTCCACATAAAGCAGCAGAAGGCTTCAGCTCGTCTCTAGACACGCGCTATCTGTTTGTTTATCTGGAACTCACGTGTTTCATTTTAGACAGTTATTAATTTTCCATCCTTAAATGCTGTAAAAGCTTCCCAGAAACCCTGTGGAGAAGAGCAGCCTGGCAAACTCATGCAGACAGATGGACCTGATCGGGAACAAACTGCACAACTCTGAGCAGAGATCAGCCAAGCAGAAGCCCTTCTGCTCTCTGTCAGACTGAACAGAGATTATTTTAAACATCGCAGTCATGAAGCATGAGAAAGGATCACAAAGCAAACTATCACAACAGGAAAAGACGTCAATTTTAACTCATTTGATTATTTTAACATTCCAAAAGATGGTAAGAATATGAAAATGAACTTCATGTCAATCCTTCAGTGAGGCTAAGTTTAGCTCCTTTTGAAAATGTTCTGCTCATTGTGTAAACTGTGTCCATGCCTAAATACTAAAGGTGGGAATCAACAGAGGCCTCACGATACGATATTATAACGATACTTGTGTCACGTAGGGGTGTGACGGTTAGTATATAGCCGTGAGACCGGCGGTTATAGTTGAACACCGTCATTAGAACTATATAACCGCCAAAACCGTGTCATTAAAATATTTTTTTACAAACATTTTTTATCAAAAATTATTTTCGTTTTTTAGATAGGATCATAAGATGTGCAATATATCGGGAGACATGGTTTTTACCACTTAATGAAGTTTTGTAAATCTTCAGACATGATATTTACCACTTCATTAAATTTTGCTTTGTAGAAAACCTTTCTTAAAAACGAATTTCGTTTTGAACAAATTTTATCTTAATTTCAATAAATGTTTCATCAACCAATTGCATGTATTTTAATAAATAAAAAGCAAATATAGCAGACAATGATAACCGTGACATGGAAGCACCAGCGCGCCGCGTTCACTTGCACTGCACTGTGAACTAGAGCGCATCTCATCTTAAATGAAACTCAGCGTAGGCCTATGCCTCGTATATTAGCATTAAATATCTTTGCTGCATACTTTCTAGAACAGACAATGGCTTTTTTTTTGCGGCTCGCATCAGCAAAGCATTGCATCGTCCATAGACCGCAAAACAATCAGCGGATGGCAGGCGGTTGCGGCTTTGAAATTTGCTCAAAAAACTTTGGCGCGGATGATGAGTTTTGCCCCCCCCAACGGTTATGTTATGAACCTTCAGTGACTCACGTCATAACTGTCATCACCAATTCTGAAACCGGCACACCCCTAGTGTCGCGATACAATATTTTAGTGATTTTTAAAATATTGCGATTTTACAGTGCAACTTGAACTTGTAGAAAAATTTGGTTCAGAGATTTCAGCAATTGGGGCATTTGAAAGTAAATTAGTGTTAAAGGTCCCATGACATGGATTATTTCCTTTTCTTTAAATGCTTTTTAATGTTTCCTTAGGTGTACTTATATTGTTAGTATGATTTTTACATTTAAAATTTAGAAATAAAAAGCATTTTTAGATCCTGATATTAGCCCTCTGGCTTGAATGCTCTGTTTGAAGGGGCGTGTCTGCTGTGAGACTCCAAGTAAACCACAACTGTTGTGATTGGCTGACATCTTTGCATACGAAATGCGTTCATGTGAAACCCCTCTCAAATATATATATATATATATATATATATATATATATATATATATATATTACTATTACAGCCGTCGAGATTAACAAATCGTGGAAATGTTGATTATATAATTATTTTTTCGATCTTTTCCCATCACACGAAAGACTGCAGTGATGAGCATTGAGTAGACAGAGTCTGTTTATCGCGTGGATGCAGTGATCTCGTCATTATTGCAACACGTTATCTCACAAAATGCTTTCACCACAGCTAACAGCAAACACATGAATACAGTAAGAGCTCCGTTGTGCAGCATAACAGCGTCATTCATTGTAACGGCTGATTGGGCAAGTGTGCAGATATACTCGCGATGTGTAACAGCTCCGGAAAAAAGGGAGCGTTCTTTGATCGCTCTCTGTAGTTAAATCTCAATTTAAATAACAGATTTGTTTCATGCTACTAAGAGAAACAACGTGAAGTTGATCGTACAGTCACTGGCTTGATTCACTGATGCATAAACAGTATTAAACGATTTAGAAAGAAAGTCTGTGTGAACCTGAATGATTAGCTACCCATCAGAAAAAACTGATCACAGATCAGGCATTAATGAACACTGTTACTCACTGTTTGTGGCAGTGCTGTCGAATCCATATCATAAAAGTCTGTTAGTAACCCCTGTGCTGACATTGCGACTGAATTCTATGTAAATATTTGGGCGGGCAAAGCAGAGAAAGGGGAGGTAACAATTCTCGTTGCAATGTCACAACGAGGAGATTCAAGATCAGCCTGATTGAGCTTCCATTTTCTCAAAGGCAGAGAAAGATAGAAAAATCTCAATTTACACCGATTCAAATTTCTAGAAACTTGGGGACCATATACAGGATAGGAGAACTCATATTAATGTTAAAAAACCTCAGAAAGTGAAATTTTCATGTCATAGGACCTTTAAATTTATATTAAATTAAATACAGTATGTTGTCTTACATCTAGGGATGCACCAAAATGAAAATTCTGTATTCTTTGAAGATCTAAAATCCATTATATTTTCATGGTACATTTCCAAAAAACATGGTTTTACAATAATACATGTTTAAAAACGCATTAATACCATACAGTACATTGATATATACCATGGTTTTCCAAAGAATACCACTTCCCATTGGTTACACTGTCCTTAGGTAGTAATGAGAGAATCAGATAGTAATATCATGGTATTTTGACATATATCATAGTGCTCAATGTTTACTATATCCATTCAAGACACATCAAAGAATGCTATCTCTATACTACAGTACGTTTACAAAAAACCATACACACTATAATGTAATTGTACTGAATATTACCATGATATTTCAAAGAATACCACTCCCCACTGGTTTCACAGTCTATGGTCCTATCAGATCTCACATCATGTATTTTTGATCGGTTCTCTTTTCATAATATATTGTTAACCAGTGTTTTGGATCGTAAATATCTAAAGTATCATACTATAAGTTCAAAATTATTTTATTTGGGAGAAAATTATTGTACGCTGTTCAAACGTACAGTCTACAGTTATTTATCCACTAGACTAGACCAACAACCTTTTGAGAGGACCTTCAAATTACCACAACAAAAAACCAGGCTAGGGCCCTATGAAATCGGTTTTATTTTTTAACCAAATTCCATATCATTTTACACCCCCTCCCCAAATTAATAATAATTCCATGTTTTTTTGGAATCCTTTTAAAATGGTTATAAATAAATTGTATTAATCAAAAGCATGTCTAATTATTCTGTATCATGAAATGTATATAATTCAGCATCAATCTATTAAAATGTGTTTAGGGATTTATGAAATGTTCTTTTTTTCTCTCACCTTGTTTATTGTTAACAAATTAGGCATGTCTAATTATTTGAATGCATAAAAACTACTTTTATTTGTGCGATTGAAAAGCAGAACATCCTGTGTCTGCTGTGCTTGGTATATTTTTGGGCATTACTCAGTGGTCATAAGACATTTTGTTATTGTTCAACATTTCACTTCTGCTTGACTCTATACACATCATATAACCAATAAAACTATTTTTAAAGTTTGGGCTCATAAATATTAGATCACTCACACCCATAGCAGTTATTGTAAATGAAATGATCACAGATAATAGTTTTGATGTACTCTGCTTGACTGAAACCTGGCTAAAACCAAATGATTATATTGGTCTAAATGAGTCTACTCCACCAAACAACTGTTATAAGCATGAGCCCTGTCAGACTGGTTGTGGTGGAGGTGTTGCAACAATAAATAGCGATATTCTCAATGTTACCCAGAAAACAGGATACAGGTTTAACTCATTCAAAATACTTCTGCTTAAATGTTACACTGTCAGACATGCAAAATAAATCTATTGTGTCTCTTGCTCTGGCTACTGAGTATAGATCATCAGTGCATTATACAGAATTCCTAAAAGAATTGGCAGATTTCCTCTCAGAGCTATTGTTAAATGTTGATAAAGCACTAATTGTCTTAGATTTTAACATTCACATTGATAACACAAATGATGCATTAGAACTGGTTTACTGACCTATTATACCATTTTGGAGTCAAGCTAAACATCACCTTGCTAGTCATTGTTTCAATCATACTCTAGATTTAATTATATTGCATGGAATCGATCTTACTGATATAGATATAATTCCTCAAAAGTGATAATGTTACCGACCACTTCCTTGTATCATGCATGCTGCTTATTACTGATATTAACTATATTTCCAAAATGAGCTGTCTACTAGCATATTGTGTTCTCTTCAGACTTCAGTGGATGCAGATATTACTCAGGGACATGAACACTTGAACAACACTTGAACACATTAACAAGAATTACTTAAGATTTAAGAATTTAACTGTTAAACGCTTTTGTGGAATGGGTGCTGGAGAAAAATGGATCTTCATGGACCATCTGCACCGCCGAAGAGGATATCTCCAGCCCCACTCTTGAC
The DNA here is from genome assembly GCF_023724105.1 of Carassius gibelio. Classification (NCBI taxonomy): domain Eukaryota; kingdom Metazoa; phylum Chordata; class Actinopteri; order Cypriniformes; family Cyprinidae; genus Carassius; species Carassius gibelio. Next base: position 29,800,061 of record NC_068373.1, read on the forward strand.
CCAGAGACCAGCCAGCCGCAATCACGCAGCACGGAGCCAGAGCCCACCGCAGCCGCAGAGCCCGAGCCATTCACCGACAGGGAGTAGGACCTCGAGAGCGCAACTGTCCAGGTGTGAGAGCCGGCAACACCGTGCGTTGTGGGAGTTTTAGTGGAGATCGAGGGCGTGGAGGAAAGCTCTGCCCACACTTCTGTGACTGAGGGTGAGCTGTTTTCGGTTTCTGGAAATTATATGGAGCAATTTATGGACCTTATGGACTGATCTATGGAGATCATTCCTGAATCCCCTGTTTTTCCGCTGGTTCCGTCCAGCCCTGATCCCCCTGTATACCCTCTCAGTCTCTCACTCCTACCTGCTCCAGTCAGTTTCTATACTCCATTTCCTCTGGTTCTGCCCAGCCCTGAATTTTCTGTTTCTCCGCTGGTTCCACCCAGCCCTGAGTTTTCTGTTTCTCCACTGGTTCCGCCCAGCCCTGAATGTTCTGTGTCTCCGCTGGTTCTGTCCAGCTCTTAATTTTCTGTGTCTCCGCTGGTTCCGCCCAGCTCTGAATTTTCTGTTTCCCTGCTGGTTCTGCCGAGCACTGAATTTTCTGTGTCTCTGCTGGTTCCGCCCAGCCTTGAATTTCCTGTGTCTCCTGTATTCCCTCCCATCCTCCCTCTCCCACCTCCTCCTAGACCTGCCAGTTCCCCTGCTCCACTTCTGCTGGTTCCGTCCAGCCCTGATCCTCCTGTGTTTCTTCCCATCCTTCCTCTCTCATCTCCTCCTAGGACCAGACAGTTCCTTGACCTCATCTCTGCTGGTGCCAGTCAGTCCCGCAGCTCACCCTCAGTCCGCGCCATCTGGGCGCGATGGTTCGCCGCTGGACTCCAGCTCTGCCTAGGCGTGTGAAATTCTTGTCTCCACCTCCAGCCTCTGAGCCCTGGACTCCTCCTCGGTCCTTCGACCCAGCGGCTCCGCTTTGGCTCTTAGCTCCCTCATCTCCACCGTGGCCTGGCATCCCACCTGCTCCACAGGACTCCCTCATCCCTCCGGCTCCACCTTGGTCATTCGTCGTCCATCCGCCACCTCGGGACTCCTTTCCTCTGGCTTCACCTCGTCACTCCATCCCTCCGGCTCTGTCAGGGGTTCCCCCTCCATCCTCAGTCACTCCGGCTCTGCAGTGGTCTTCCAGGGCGCCGCTTCCGCCTTGGTCGCCTGAGCCTTCTGCTCCACCTAGGCCCACCGGATCCTCGGCTTCACCCTGGCTCTGCGGTTGCGCTGCTCCATCTTGGACTCCTCAACCATCGGTGCAGTCTCCGCCTGTCAGCCCCCTGGTGTCGTCGGCCCCTTCTCCACTATGGCTCCTCTCGCCGTCGACTCCACCATGGATCTCCATCCTGCCTGGTCTCTGGAGGACCACCTGGCTCCTCCTGCTCCGGGCTCCTCCATGGCTCCTCCCTCCATCCACTCCGCCCTGGTCCCTACCTCCTTGCTCCCTCTTCGCCTGCCCCTTGTCTGCCCCACGCCCACCTCCAGAACCCCCACCCTCCCTCCGCTGGTATTCCTCTTGCGGTGCGAGGACGCACCGTTCCGGGAGGGGGCGAACTGTTAATTTAATGAACTTTCTGTTTCCTTATTTGGTCTTCTTCCTGTTCTTGTTTTGTTAATTGATTATTCCCCACCTGTCTCCAGTTCCCTCATTACTTCCTGTGTGTTTAAATACCAGGTCTGTTCAGTTCTTCCTCGTCCGTGATTGTATTTGTATATGTATTGTAAGTTATTGTGATGTAATGAAGCTAAAGTGTAGTATATTGTCTGTATTCTCCTTCTATCTTCAGTAAACTCCTCATTTGTTTAAGACACTCCTCAAGCTCTTTATTCTATGTTAGCATACACACCCTTACTTGTAACAAAAAGGAGGAAAGGACTGTTTTTCCCCCAAGCAGACTCCGCCCACACAGCTGTGACACGACAGTGAACAAGTCTATTCGTCAATCACAACTGTTGAAACAGCCTTTTAAAATATTTTGGGCAAATGAGGACATAAATTAGGTTAAACTACTATATGTCCCCTTTTCAGTCTTGACTATCCTAATCACATGTTGATGGGCGGATAGCGTAAACAAGGCAGGCTATTTGCACTTAGTGTCAATACACACTCTGATTCTTTTAACATTATATAAAATTTTGCAATGGCTGACATGAGGCTTAAACATGTGTTCATTTGTAAATAAAGGGTAACAAAATTTAATCTACAGCACACACACACACACACACGTCTTAACATTACAATATAGAACAGGACAAAAGCCTATTCAAGTCCTCTCTCTACAGCCTACCACTTCTACACATGCTCCAGCTACATTTCATACTTTTGAATTACTTCTGTATAAAACAGTTTAAAATTACCCAAAGAGGCAGGACCTTAGATAAAATTGCGGATGACAACAGTTTCCAAGCTAGGATTGGTTTAATAAAACATTTAAGGTGGGGCTCAACGAAGGTGTATTTGCATGCACATTAGGGCTGCACGATATTGGGAAAAATTTACATTGCGATATTTTATTTTTCTGCGATATATATTGCGATATGAAATAAAAAAAATATTCTTACAAACAAAAATGGGGTGAGCAAACTTAAATTCTCATTTTAAATGATTTAAACATCTACACCATCGTGTCAATTGATTAATATGCACGAGGGAGAGAGAGCAAGACAGCGCTCGTGTTGTTTGAAGACATTGAGCGTGCGGCCAGGGCTCGCTTTGCACGCGCGCTCTCTCTCTCAGGCCGGTGACAGGTGCAATATAAATAGGCGTTGGCTCTATTTCTAGAATGCACGTGTTTTCCACGCGGCTCAGGCAGTCTGCAAGCTCTAACCTGTTAACATGGGAGCCAAATTAAAAACGGACATGCCACGCAGCTGAGACGCTTGCACCACGCATCTAGTGTGTCGCCGGCCGCACGCTCAAGCTCTCTCTCTCTCACGCGCGCTCTTCGGCCCAGACAATTAATGAATAACGGATCAACTATGACAGCCTACATCGCACATCCCGAGATGTGACTATCGTGGATTTGTACATCGCGATATCGATGCTTAAACAACACATTGTGCAGCCCTAATGCACATTGTAGATATCTATAAACTTATTTTGACTAGTCAACTTGTTAATTCCAGATATCTATATTGCAATTATGCCTAGACACAAACCTAAATTCAGATATCTCTAAATATAGTTATTCCTCAAAAATCTAATTGGGATATCCATAATTAAAGTGCAGTCATATATAAATGGGTTTTAACTAGTCTTAATTCAAATTCAATATATCTACAACTGTAATTTGACTAGTCATAAATTAATTGCAAATATCTACAAATGTGTTTTGGATACATTAAAAAATAATAATCGAAGATATTTTAAAATGTATTTTGACTAGTCAAATCAAATGTAAAGATATCATGAATTGGAATTACTACTAGTTAAAACTAATTTGATGAAATATCTAATTAAATTATCAATAGTCAAATTGTAATTTGATATACATCTTATTAAAATTAAGACTAGGCAAATCATATTTAAAGATATCTTGGATTGGAATTACGACTAATCAAAAGTAATTTGAAGATATCTGAAAATATTTTTTAATGGATGCCAATGGAAGATTATGTCGTTATTATGCTATTATGTCGTAATAGCACTGTAAATATCTTCAATGGATATTACGACTAGTCATAATCAAATTGTAAATATCTTCATTCAAATTACGACGAATCATAATTGCAATATAGATTTCTGGAATTACAATTGTGACTATCCGTAATTATATTTATGGATATTCAAATCCAAGGTTTAAACGCTAAAACGGCTTGCCATAGACAGTCCGATCCAATACGGCTCAGTTTTTATGCGTATGTTGCTCTGTCGAGAAGCAAAAATAATTGTATGTAGCCTATTCTGAGTCAATACCATGCTTTTCCAAAGAGGGGGACTGTTTAAGTCAATTCGTAATTCACAGCTGTTGAAACAGCCTTTAAAATAGTTTGGGCATATGAGGACATACATTAGGTTAAACTTCTGAATGCCCGCCCATAGAAATGGAATAATTGTATATAAAAAAATAATAATAATAAAACAGCAGCTAATTACGAGCACACAACTACCGATCCACGACGTCGCAGTTACTTACTGGCAACATCACAAGTTACGTTGTGGTGACGTATACGCACGCACCTTTCACTTTTCCCGTTGCCACGATGTAACTTTCGTCACCAGATTACTTTGCAGTTACGGAACAGCTATGTATTTGTGTTAGCTGGGCTTGTGCGTGTCTAGTAAACATGGTAATGTGTCTAAAGGCATGCATCTCTGACCTGGAGCCGCCTGCGCCTGATTACTCCCGAATCATCCATGTCGCGTGCGGCGAAGGACACGCTGCTGCTCCTGCTGCGGGGATCAGTGGAGACTCACTCCGCTCGGGTCCATCTAGAACGTTATCATACTCGTACTAAAGGCTGAACGAGGATCTGTGATGCTCGCATCCCGCAGAAGCACGAGCACTGAACGCATGCCTGCGAAACCATAAAGGAACTTGCGCGAGATCGTCAACACGATGACGCACTGCTACCGCGTCCGCTCCTTTTAGCACCTCTCTCTCGCTCTCAGTTCATTCATGTCATCCTCTCTCTCTGCCTCCGGGATGTTTATCTGTCTCTTTGGAGCGTTATTATTATAAAACGAGGCATTTTATTAATTATTATATATTATTACGCAATACATGTTTGGCATTTTATGCGTGAGGACGTCATTCGATAGATCCAGAACAACGTTTTTGGACACCGCTAGGCACGACCAGATGGAGGGGCACAGATGAGCGCATATCTGGCACTGAGCAGACTGAGGGGTGGCCACTGATCTGTATGGATCGCTCATCGCCTTCTAAACTGACAAAAGAGCAAGAGGGAGTGTAGCCACCGGAAGAAGATACCCTACGTCACAGCAGTAGCGTCATCTTACTAAGCATAGCGCCACATAGTGTTTTGGATCATTTAAACGTCTTAATCTACATTAATGTAAAGCCAGCCTTTTTTTATAAAGATTAAATCAGATGATAGACAAAAAAAAAATCAAATTATTTTTCCATTATACAGGTGCTGGTCATATAATTAGAATAGCATCAAAAAGTTGATTTATTTCACTAATTACATTCAAAAAGTTAAAATTGTATATTCATTCTTTACACACATACTGATATACAGGTCCTTCTAAAAAAATTAGCATATTATGATAAAGTTCATTATTTTCCATAATGTAATGATAAAAATTAAACTTTCATATATTTTAGATTCATTGCACACCAACTGAAATATTTCAGGTCTTTTATTGTTTTAATACTGATGATTTTGGCATACAGCTCACGAAAACCCAAAATTCCTATCTCAAATATTATTATTATTATTATTTCTTTCTATTTTGATGAATATAACTGACAACTAAGGAAAATCCCAAATTCAGTATCAGAAAATTAGAAAATAACGTAAGACAAATACAAAGAAAGGATTTTTAGAAATCTTGGCCAACTGAAAAGTATGAACATGAAAAGTATGAGCAAGTACAGCACTCAATACTTAGTTGGGGCTCCTTTTGCCTGAATTACTGCAGCAATGCAGCGTGGCATGGAGTGGATCAGTCTGTGGCACTGCTCAGGTGTTATGAGAGACCAGGTGTCTCTGATAGTGGCCTTCAGCTCTTCTGCATTCTTGGGTCGGGCATATCGCATCTTCCTCTTCACAATACCCCATAGATTTTCTATGGGGTTAAGGTCAGTTTGCTGGCCAATTAACAAAAAATAAAAAAAAGTCTTTAAACCAGGTACTGCAAGCATTGGCACTGTGTGCAGCTTCCAAGTCCTGTTGGAAGATGAAATCTGCATCTCCATAAAGTTGGTTAGCAGCAGGAAGCATGAAGTGCTCTAAAACTTCCTGGTATACGGCTGTGTTGACCTTGGACCTCAGAAAACATGGCAGATGACATGGCACCATTACTTACTGTGGAAACTCCACTGGAACTAAAGCAACGTGGATTGTGTGCCTCTCCTCTCTTCCTCCAGACTCTGGGACCCTGATATCCAAAGGAAATGCAACATTTACCTTCATCAGAGAACATAACTGTGGACCACTCAGCAGCAGTCCAGTCCTTTTTGAAGCGAGACGCTTCTGACACTGTCTGTTGTTCAAGAGTGGCTTGACACAAGGAATGCAACAGCTGAAACCCATGTCTTGCATACGTCTGTGTTTAGTGGTTCTTTAAGCACTGACTCCAGCTGCAGTCCACTCTTTGTGAATCTCCCCCACATTTTTGAATGGGTTCTGTTTCACAATCCTCTCCAGGGTGCGTTTATCCCTATTGCTTGTACACTTTTTTCTACCACATCTTTTCCTTCCCTTCGTCTCTCTATTAATGTGCTTGGACACAGAGCTCTGTGAACAGCCAGCCTCTTTTGCAATGACCTTTTGTGTCTTGTTCTCCTTGTGCAAGGTGTCAATGGTCATCTTTTGGACAACTGTCAAGTCAGCAGTGTTCCCTATGATTGTGTAGCCTACAGAACTAGTCTGAGAGACCATTTAAAGGCTTTGCAGTGTTTTGCGTTCATTAGCTGATTAGAGTGTGGCACCAGGTGTCTTCAATATTGAACCTTTTCACAATATTCTAATTTTCTGAGATACTGAATTTGGGATTTTCCTTAGTTGTCAGTTATAATCATCAAAATTTAAAGAAATAAACATTTGAAATATATCAGTCTGTGTGCAATGAAGAAATATAATATACAAGTTTCATTTTTTGAATGGAATTAGTGAAATAAATAAACCTTTTATGATATTCTAATTATATGACCAGAACCTGTACACATTATCATACATAAGTAGCAAGAGATATAAAAAAACTAAAGAAAATAAAGCAAACAAATGTTATGGCAAAGCAGGCACACATCCCCAAACTGACTCAAATGATTCGCGAACCCGCTTTGAACTCCCGAACTGACTCAAATGATTCGCGAACCCGCTACGAACTCCCGAACCGATTCAAATTTTTCGTGATCCCGCTCCGAACTCCCGAAATGATTCAAATGATTTGCGATCCCCAAACTGACTCAAATGATTCGAGAACACGCTTTGAACTCCCGAACTGACTTAAATGATTCGCGATCCCCATAACTGACTCAAATGATTCGCGAACCCACTACGAACTCCCGAACTGATTAAGATGATTCGCGATCCCGCTCCGAACCATAGACAGTAAAAGAAATGGACACAGCGACCCCATTGGAACTCAATTGAGACAAGTGAAGCCCATTTTTAGCGTTTTTTAGCACTTCCGTTTCTGACGCGCAGACTCAAACGAAGCTTGACGACGTCAGCAACCTGTCTGACAGATGTAAATCTTCTAGTAGCTGTGCGTGCAAACTGCCATCGTTAATCTTGCAGAGACAGCGAGCTTGAGCGGGGAGTTCTTTGGCGTGAGTGAGCAGGAGTAAGTATTCTGATTAATTATTTTGTATAGTATTTTAAAATGTAACGCCAGTACGCCATGTTAAGTTAATTGCCTGCGAGCTTCTCCACCTGTCTGTACGGTAATGCGACAGAGAGCTGAGTGGTTATGACGCAATCGTTAGCCTATTTTTTACAAAAACTGTTTATACGGGTCCATAATGTAACATACAGTAGAAGGTAATGGAGCCCTTTATACATTGTTGTGTATCTTTAGAAATAAATAATGGACAAACAGAGTCTTTAAACGCCTCAGATGTAAAGTTATTCACTGTCAAAGTGACGCCAAAATGAATGGGAGTCAATGGGAATGCTAACGCAAGTGAAGTTCTGCTAAAAGATGGCAGCCCCCACCAGACTTCAACTTCCGGTCGAGTTCCTTGCCCCCTGGGGCTTACAAGAGTTCCCGTTGTGCACGAGCGTCATGGAATACTTCTGCCGTTGTGCACGCGCGACCTCTTCTGGTCGTAGATACTGCCCCTTTAATAAAATATGGTTGTATGGTTTGGCACACTTTGTGTTTTATTTATCATTTAACGGTGATCAAAACAGTGTATGCACATACAAAACAGCTCGTTATGCTGCTTGATATTGCAAACTGATTGTTGTCATATTATTTTATGTATAATCATAATCATAATCACACTGGTTTGTGGTGCAAATAGGTTTTAGGTTTACTGCACTTATTCATAGAACATACCATATTTTTTAATTGCAAATTAAGATTGATATTATTTCATATTATAAAAAAAGAATGCAAGAAAATTATATATTAATAAGACATGGTTTAGACATTTTTAGTATTATTTGTTTGCTTCAATTTTATTTATTTTTTTAATATATGATTTTTCTTCATGAGCTTCACCAATAAACCATCAGTATTAATCTGTCAGAGTAATTACTTTTTTAAATATGTATGATGAAGAAGATTAATAATTTTTTCTCAATATTGGTCAAACCTGACTTGAATTTAAATATTTAAAAAAAATTCATTCAAACTAGCGAAGGCCAAAGCATCGGTGACCTCACAAAGTGTCCCAGAAAACCCAAGTCTAAATCATTTATTTTAACCTAAAAGACAAGTGCATTAATAGAAACACAGTGGGGATCTTATTTTACATGGTGTGTGTGTGTGTGTGTGTGTGTGTATGTGTGTGTGTGTGTGTGTGTGTGGTCAGACAGTAAAGCAGCTTGGCCTGCAGAATGAGACTGAGTTTAATTCAGAGCTGACAGAAGTGATCTGCAGCAGGTCAAATGAATGAATGGACAAACACGGGACAGATGTACTGCTCACGTACAAACCAACCCACATGATCCTGCTGTGACATTTATAAGAGAATTCAGTGTAAACTCATACATTTGTTAGAATTGGCCTTTTCCTACTTTCATGCAACAAAAAAATAAATAAAAATAAAACCTCACTGCAATCTGTTTGTCCCTGATACACAGATGAGTGTCCACAGTGTTCAGACAGTTAACAGACAGTTAAGTGTTCCTGTAGCTCAATTAGTAGAGCATTGCGCTATGAAGCGCAAGGTTGGGGGTTTGATTCCCCGGGAACACATGATGTTAGCCTGAATGCACTGTAAGTCGCTTTGGATAAAAGCGTCTGCTAAATGTATAAATGTAAATGTAACTGATCCTTCAGCACACATCTCAGGTGTGAAACACACACTACACCTGCTGTATGACAGACATGACCTCTGGTGACCTCACCCACTGTTTAGACACTCAAATTCATCTTATAAGTTTTTATATGGTGTAAATGTGAATATAAGTGTATAAACAAAAACAGATTTATGCTGAAGAGAAACCTGAGCCATGAAGACTCAAGTATCACAGAGTGAAGCAAGGGTGAAGGATAGTTTCACACAGTCAGGAGGTAAACAAATAACAACAACAAAACTCAGAACACCTTAGAAACAGATTAGTATCCTAGCAACAACACATTCTAGAATCTTCAGAATTCTTTCAGAATATTTAACAATAAAATATTAATGTAATCCATTTTTAAATATACTTTTTTTTACCTGATTTTATTCTTAAATTGTTAATTATTTATTCTTTTAATTTGTTACTAATAGCTTTTTTTTTTTTTTATTATTATTTTTTCAATCTTTTTAAATTTAACCTTAACTGCTTTGATTTCTTTGTATTTATTATCTTTTTTCTAATACGTCTGTGTAAAATAAATGGAGAAAATATTAATATATCATTTCAATTTATGCATTTGGCATTATGCATTTTCTTGGGAATCGAACCCATGACCTTGTGGTTAAGAGTTCTATATGCTTTCCTTGCCCTCACATGAGTTATAAACAACTTTTAGAGTAAATAGTTTCACACTCCTGATGTCAGAGCTGTTTACCTGTGTGCCTCTTTTCCCGTAACTAATGAGCTTAAATTATTAAGATCCTGGCGTCTATGACCCTGCACATGGCTATCTGTTTCTCATCCTGTGTTTCCCGTCAGGATCTGACGTGTCTTGAGAGTCCGTCATGGCTCTTATAAAGAGGTCTCGTGTTGTTCACATCGACCAGCTGTCTCTACCTGAGCACACATGGAGCCCGTGATCCAGTCGGTGAGCGTGAGGGTCCCAGACGCGGTTTACCCCCACAGGACGGTCCGTGTGATGCCGAGAGGAGCCTCCTCTCATTTCGTCGGGAGCACCATCGTGATTCTGTCTTCGTACGCCGTTGCAACTCTGGCCATGAACTGCGGCAAAAAGATCCAGGAGGAGAGATTGAAAGCATCTGGAAACTGACTCGGAGTGCCCCATCGAACGCTGCTGTCATCTGATACAGACATGGACCTTGGAGAGACTTTGTGAAGTTTGTCACACTTTGGCAGCGTACTTGTCCCCAAGGTTCGGGTCGATACATCCATGCAAACTTTGAAGAGATGATTTTTCACTGTGATGCTGAATAATTAAGTCAAGAACAGGGAAACAGATATCAGGCCTTTTTACTGATATCTGATTGAAATCAGTTTGTTGATTTCATTCCCATAGTGAAGCACTGTGATACACAGACAGTTTTTTTTTTTAAATGAAGTGTCATTTGTTTATTGCAATGTACAGAAATGATAATAAAATGTTTAATACATTGTGTAAAGCTTGATTGACTTTGCTTTATTAGTCATGCTCTTCATGAAGCATATAATGTTATTTAAGATGAATGAAGACAGATGTGATTAAATAATATCGTGATTCATTTGCATGCTACAAGAACAGATTGTTTGTTTGTTTATTTTTTTGACAACTGCAGATTCCTTCAGAATAAAAGGTCATTTAAAAACTAGATTTTCCTCTGAAGTCAATGTGAGTGGTATTTACATGTGCAAAACTCAATGCCAAGGCCCTTTCAAACTTCCAAAGTCTTTCCAAAGACGATAACTAAACAGATAATGTTATAATAAACGCTCCAATTCCATAAGAATAGAAAAGTCCACACCATAAATACAGGGATAGAGACACAGAGCAATGATAGTGTTGCTTTCAGAACATTTTTAGGGAGTTCTGGGTGGTTTTAAGCACGTATCTGCTGGCTGTTCTTAGTGGTTACCCACTGGAATAAAACAAAAACACTTTGTGAAGGAACAACACACTTCTCTTCAACAAGACACATGATGTTTTATTTTAATACTTTAATATTTTGTGTTAGAGGTTTGGGGTTTATTCCACAAAGAGACTTTTAATTTAAATTTTAAAATACAATTTTAAATCCCAAACTGTCAGTCAACAGGAGAAATCGTGATGAATGGTCTTGAGTGACCTGACCTGTGCTGCACTTCCTCAGTCCACCTCTAGATGGAGCGCAGTACCGCTCACTGTCAGGCCGGCCAGCAGAGGGCGCTCTAATGATGATTTATATTGATCTGTGAAGTGAAGAAACTCTATGCATGCAGAAACATTCGTTTGAAATGGTGGATGAACATCTGAGCCAGCCCAAAGAGTCTCTCATAAAAAATAAAAAAAGTGACAGCAGCCTAATTTATCCTCTGAATAAAAGTCATAAAAAACTAAAGAGAAATAGAAAGTTACTCACTTCTGAATATCTAGCTTTAATAAGAATCATCATTGAATTCATGGAGTTTGATTTGATACATTTGTTTATTCTGTTTCTGTAGTACCTTTGTTTATTTTAATGCAAATATTGCAAAAAGGGAAATCCTGGCGGGACTTATAAAATGCTACAGTCAGATGGTAACAAATTAACTCTGTGCACAAATTCCTTTGTAGATTGGATTATTGAACTTTTGAATAAAACTACATATGATGGCATTCAAAGGTACTTGAAAAATACTATAGTGTTACCACAGTACCATGCCCACAGTAGCAGTACTTTTAGTTTTTGCGACAGATATTGACACATTGTAGGCCATGAAGCTGTGTATTTTAGGTAAGAAATGGTGAAAACCAAGTCCAATCAGTCCATACAAGCAAAACCAGCTCTGAATGACAGAAGAAATGCAGTGCAATTAGCGGCGGTCCCGTCGTCATAATGTGAGTGACCTCTCCAGACCAACACAACAGCTCATCCATGAATAGATTTGATACAAAGGATTATTATTCCAGCTCAGATGACCAAAGGCTAACAGCTTCTGTCTGCTGTGCTCAGACCCAAAATAAAACACTGGAGCCCCTGCTTACGAAAGCGTCTGTATCACTGTGAATCGCTCTGACAGCTGATGACAAGAGAGAAGACACACATTCAGAGACGTCCCGCAGCTCTGTGTGTGTTTCAGGCTGAATCCTCTCAGCTCTCTAACTAGGGCACAGGGTTTGCGTTTAGGGCCAAAAACGTCTTAAAGCAGCGCACGGAGGTGGGATTATTCCAGAAGGAAGATTAGAGACGGAAAGACCAGCAAAACAAGCCCCCAGTGTCTGCTGAGAGAAAACATCTCATGGTCACTGCAAACGGCTGCTTTCTGCTCTCAGAAATATCTCATATTCCATGAAATATATCAGACAAGCATTTGACCATTGATCTAGTTTTTATTTTTGTATTTTATATTTAATTGAAAGTTTTAGCAAATGTGAGTGTGTGTGTGTGTGTGTGTGTGTGTACTACCTCAAAATTGCCATTTCTTTGTAACTGTTTGTTAAATTTACTCACAATTTCTAAGTGAAAATAGTTTATACACCATTTTTTCCAAAATTATACTAATAATTGCTTGTAAATTTTCCCTAAAATTACAAAGAAACAATAAGTAACATTAAATTAAATGTGAGATTTTTAAGACTGTTATTGATATTTACTTGTAATACTGATTTTCCTTGTAATGTACAGTTTTACGTTTTTTCTTTTTTTTTGTACAGTGTTGTTATTGTTTATATATATATATATATATATATATATATATATATATATATTATGTATTATACTGTTTTATTTCAGTACACCATAAAGTAAATGAAACCAAGAAATGTTGTTTTGGCAACTAACTGATAAAAAAAAAAGTTTTTAAATTTTATCTCATTTCAGTAAATATTTATTTGATTTCAAGTAACAAAACATTTTTTTAATGGTTTCAGTGTTTTGTTTCTTATACTAACCCTGCAATTCATATGCATTGTGTTGTTTTTGTGAATTTTGAGTAGTACTTTACAACACGTTTCATTTCTTGTGCACTTTTGCAGTTTATCTCATCAGTTTAGATTGACAAGCGAGACTTTAGAGCAGCTACACCATACGTTGGTGTTGACATGCTCGTGATGGGACAAGAAGCTTAGACGTCCCAGATTATCCTAATTCCCCCAGATTCACCTCCAGTCACTGTCAGATACTGTACCCAGGTTTTGGGGAAAACAAAACAACAGAAAACACAGCCAGCAGGTGCAGTGACTCAGATGCATTTAGAAGCAAGGTCAAATGAAATAAAGCCTCTGTGCTGTTCTCATTAGAGAGCATTATCAATGTGTCTTTGTTTTGACTCTGTTTACAGTAGGCTGTTATTGCTTTTATTATGTTTCTTTGAGAACTGCACTCATTGAGATCAACCCGATGACAAGTGTGTGTGTGTGTGTGTGTGTGTGTGTGTGTGTGTGTGTGAGTGTGTGTGTGTGTGTGTGTGTGAGTGTCAGAGAGAGAGGGAGGGAGGGAGGGAGGGCTGTTGTCATGGAGATGTCCTTCGTCTCCAGCTCTGGGTAAGGAGTGTGTGTGGATCAGACCGAGAGAATCAGACACTCACAGCAGACGTGCACGCTCCACTATCAGGTATGAAGCAGTTTTATGGACATATAAACAGTCATTTTGTGCTTTAGAAGAGCCAACAAGGTGTTTGTTGTGTGTACTGGAGTAAATCTGTGTGTGTGTGTGTGTGTGTGTGTGTGTGTGTGTGTGTGTGTGTGTGTGTGTGTGTGTGTGTGTGTGTGTGTGTGTGTGTGTGTGTGTGTGTGTCATCCTCCTAGGCAGGACTGCGTGACACAGTTAAAGGACATTATTATGAGTAGCACAGGAAGATGGGAAACTTCTTTTCTATAGACACGATGCTATCTATCAAAGTTTATATGTTGAACTGAATGTTTTCATCACTGTAATGAGGATTCCAGTTTGACTGAAAGTTTCTGTAGACGTCACATCTTTTCTAGAGCAAAGAAAGTGGCCAGATTTAAACTGGGCCTAAACTAAAACACACACACATACACACAGTGTTTATGAATTGATTGATTGATTCATTTTAGTTTTATCCTATTTTATTTTATTTTAATTATTAATTAATTAATTTATTAATCTATTTATGCTTATTATAATCTTAAAGGAAGCACAAACAACCACGATCCTCTTGGATAAACAAATTATTTTTGCTTTATATTTTTAGAAATTCAGTTATTTGATTAGCATATTTTATTTTATTTTATTTTATTTCCGTGCTTATTATAATCCTTAAGGAAGAACATCAGAGTCTGAGAATTGGGTACTATCATGCTGGATAAACAAATGCTTCATTTTCAAATGTTATTTTAAGAATTTCAGTTTGTCCAGCAGGATCTTATTTGATTTGTGGAAGATTCCAATAGAATTGATTCCAAATCGTGACGTCATTATGGCGGGAATTCCTCTAAAACTCGCTTGTGGAATTTAGGCAGGAATAAGAATATGAACACATCAAATGATCTCAGCTCTCAGTGTTTATCTTTTATGTCATTATGAAGCAGAATATAAATGATTAAGGTTTTTATAAAATTTATGTCATTCCGCAGCATCATAACACCAGTTAATGAGAGTTGTTATGGAGTGTTTTCTCATCCTCGATTATTTCTTGCAGCTTAAACGTAAACACAGGTGAAAATGGGCGTGTCTAGAGTTCTGCTCGGCCTCGCCCTCCTCACGAGTCTATTGGCTGCCGCTGTCATGAGTCACGAGGGGGCGTGTCTACGGGACGGGAGACACAAGGCCACGCCCAGTCCAGAGCGTCATCTGAAGCAGTGCTCGCTCTACAGGGAGAGTGTGTGCACTCTTTATAGTCATCTTACAAACACACACAGCTGATTCAACACTAGTCGAGATCAGATTATTAAAAACTTTCATGTCTATTTCCCAAGTAGAGTTGGGACTGTATGGTCTGTAGTTTGTGAATGTGTGTGTCTCTGTCCAGACTCGTGTTGTTCAGAGACAGATGTCCAGGATCTGTCCAGCGAGGACAAGTCTTTCTGGGATAAGTGTGGTCTCCTCAGCCCTCTGTAAGTCTCTGATTTATCTTTAATAAAATAGGATTAAAATAACACTGGGAATGACTTCACAAGCAGGTTTAAGTGTATAAGTGTTTAATAAAACTTTATTATTATTATTATTATTTTATTAGTATAAAGGGTGATTTTTAAAAACTGTAAATATTTATTGAAATTAATCTTAATTTCTATATTTATTTAGTTATTTAGTTTATATTCAGTTACTTTTTAGTCCATGTTTGTTAGTTTGTCTATTTTTAAATTTATTTTTATTTATATTTTAGTTATGTCTATTATAATATGTTTTATGTATTTATTTGAACTAATTAATGTTTGCTAGTTTATTTATTTATATTTTAAAATTATGTTTATTAATATATTTAGTTAATTGGTTATTTAATTATTTTTATCCATGTTTATCTTTTAGGTCATTTTTATGATAACATTATTTATGTATTTATTCATTTATTTTAATTATTATTTTATTTGTTCGTTTATTTATTTACATTGTAAAGTATTTTATTAATGTATGTATATATATATATATATATATATATATATATATATATATATATATATATATATATATATATATATATATATATATATATATATATATATATATATATATATGATTTCTTAATCCCGCGGGACCCAATATGAATCTTGCAGGAATGGGCGTCAAAAAACCTAGCCTGGGTCTCGTCTTCCCACGATTCTGTGAATAGCAAGAATAATGGAGCTACATGAACACTGGGCTTGCTGCAGTAGTCCATGTTACACTGTGTTTGGTCATAAACAGATTACATTAATCGCTTACCTCGACACTGTCCCTAATTTTTGTGGAAAAAAGCGTGCACTAAAATTATAAACTTAAAGCGCGTGCTCTGCTCCATTCACAAGCTGCGGGAGTCAGTCGAGAGTAAGAAGAGATGACTGATAAGACCATGCTGGAGGATTTGCTTCTCAACAGATCCTGAGCTCCATGACAAATGTCTTGTAAGATGTGCTCCCTTTCATGATCGCAAAATCGAAAGTGAAAATGAACAGTGAGCGCTCATTCAAAAGCGATTTCAGTACCCCGTTTACTGATATCAGCTCCCAGATGCGTGAAAATATACAGTGGAAGACAGAAATTTAGCGAGAGCAGGATTAAGAAATCAGTCCCGCGCAGGACTCTAGTGTGAACTAAAATGTTGCCTTGATGTGATGTTTACCATCCTGTGTCTCTCTGTAGCTGTGAGTCTTTCCTGAAGCGCGTCGCCTGTTTTTACCGCTGTTCTCCTGATGCTGCTCGCTGGACACACCCACATCGAGACTCCTCCCTGAAGGCGGTGCCTCTGTGCCACAGCTTCTGCAGAGACTGGTGAGGCTTCATCTTCATAAATACACTCTGTCTTGGGCCCAAGGCCATAAGCTTTGATTGACAGGAAAGATTCTTAGGTTCTTCATCATTTACCAGTTTAGCTGTTGGT